>NC_066520.1:592475-657475 GCF_024679095.1 Eriocheir sinensis
AGCCTTACGATCAGCCACTGTCTCAGTTTAGGCACTCAGTAACCCACGCAGCCTGTGATAAGGCGCGTCACGGCGGGTTGCTGGCGACCTTGAGAAGCAGCAGCGCTCAGAGAGTACGGAGAGACTTCACACAAGTCTGGGTGCTTCTCTTTGAGTGTTGCTGCTGTGATGGATGGATTTAACAATACTTATCGCTGTAAAACATGATCGGCAGCAGTTGGGGAAGTCTTTCTATTACCTACATATCCCTTCATCGCCTGACCCTTGCCTGCAGGGAGGGACGCTGCCTCCTGAACGTCATGAGCCTTGATATACTTGTCATGGGCCACGTGGCTGACACACTACCCAAGCTCCATCAATGCAAAGACACTTTGCTTCCTTTCCATTACCTGCTTGCAGTAAACCTTAGCATATGGAGAGAAAATTAGTGTAAACTAATTATCTGGGGGTGGAGGGGCCCTGATTCCATTACTCGCCGGGCTGCTCTCTTTATTGTGTTAACACACACACACACACACACACACACTAGGATGTAGCTGCTGCCATAAATGTTCTGTGCGATTCCAAGGTACTGTGAAGATAAATCATCAATGATTATAGTTCAGATTTGGATAGTTTAAACTGAGGAAGGGTTGATGGGGGGAAAAACCCCACCCAGCAGGTGATATTAAATTTGAATAGATCTGTTCAGTCTAGTGGTGGGGTGCTGTGCAATGACTTGCTCAGTGTTGTTCTCCAGTGAGTATCAGCTGTGCAGTGCTCAGTCTTGTGTAGGTAATATTGCACTCCTGCCGGTGCACAAGTGAACCATTAGTTGCACTTGCACAACTAAATTAGTGCTTGTGCAAGGCCCTTTCTTGGTTGTGATGCCTGCCACTGGTTATTATATTATTTTTGATAAATTCTTGATATGCTGTGCAAGGATATAGATATTGGTTATCATGCCAGGGTTTGATGGGGTTGTATTCACCTCAGAAAACATGGAGTGGCAGCACACGGGGTAGTTTTCGATAAATCCCTGTGATCCGCTTTGCAATGGTTATAGATATTGGTTATTAGCTGATAGGTTTAAGTGGGGTGATATTGATTTAAGACAAAACGGAGTGACAGCGTACGGGCTCAGTGTCGGCCTCTGCAATACTGCACAGTGTGTCTCAGGGTATTTGCCTTACTTTCTGCGATTATCCCCATAATAACATGTGTCCACAAGCTTCTGTTGTGTGATAATTGAATTTCTACACTTAAATCATTGAAAATTACCCCATATCGAAAACTTTGGGCAAATATCGCCACTGAAGTGTATCTTAAACTGTTGATGAAGGTGAACTTTTGTGTTGCAGGATGACGGAAGACAAGCCGCAGAGGAAGACGTCAGCCACGAACCCCCTGCGAGGTCAGCCTCCTGCCGGGGGCGCGGCAGCGGCAGCAACCGATGACAAGAGAGAGAGAGAGAGAGAGAGAGAGAGAGAGAGAGAGAGAGAGAGAGAGCAATCCTGTCTACTGATACATACACAAAACAATGCTGAGCTAAGTATCTCCATTCTTTCATCTCTTGCTCTGGAAAAACCCCAAGACCTTTGTGTGTATTTCCTCCTGCCTATGACTTGAACACTTGCAAGAGGGAAGTATCAAGACACTCTCCCTCTGAAAGTGACACTCTTCTTGCCACTCAGTTCTGCACACTTTTACAGGAGCAACTCTTAGCATGTCTGATGATTTTTTAATATACTTATTTACTCTTTTTCTATTTACTCATAATGTTTATAGCCTGGGTCTCAGGGCCGTAGTACTAGACATTTCGCCGCCCAATTTCATACATTTGACAAGGCTTTCGTAGGAGTTGTGGGTATTTCCAGGAGTAGTTTTATGACCCTGGTTTGGCCCTTTTTCTGTTCCGTGAACCTTAAAAAACACCCATTAGAACCCGACTGATCCCCTCTTTAACCCTTAGAAGTAGTTGATGTGAGAAGCGAGAATGTCTTATAAATCCGACCTCAAAGTTAAATGGTTGTGAAGTGGTCTGGGAAAATGCATTGGATGGCCTTTACTTGTCCTGCCAACCTTTCATAGCTGCAAGCACTCTACTGTCCCTCAGAGCACACACACACGCACGCCTATGCACAAACCTCAGCATGCGATCGGAGGAGGCTAGACTGAACCTGGTGTGCCGTTTGAACCCTAAGCACGAATATTTTCTCTTCTAGTTTGATTCTGAGTTAGTTGTTGTGTCTGCTGGTCATGACTCGGCAGTGGGGGATGAAAAGGCAAGTCCTGCTCTCTTTCTCTTGGTCTAAAGCCTTACTATACTTGTGTTATATAGAGAATGAGCTACACTTGTGGGCTCTCGTGTATGTCTGTTGGGGTGGAGGTTGGATGTGTATGTGTGTGTGTATTTACCTAGTGATATACAGGATGATTTACATTGGTATGGTCCTGTCTTTAAATTCCAGTTTATCAAGTTTAGCTTTAAATTCATGAATATTTTTGGCTTGAACTCTATTTTCTCTCATTTCAAGGTCATTCAATGTATCTGTGGGGATCTGTGTGTATGTGTGTGTGTCTGTGCCTGTCTCTGCTTGCTTGTCTGTTTGTTTTTTGTATGCATTTACTTAGTCATAGTATAGAGGATTTTAACTAAGCTTGTGTTGACCTGCCTCCATATCTGCTTTCATACAACTGTACTTACTTTCTATAAATTCATGGATGTTCTCAGCTCTGTCTCCTCATCCAGACACTTGCCAGTGTGAATCACTCCAGCAGGGAAGTCAAACCTCATAATAATGATAATAATAATAATAATGATAATAATAATAATAATAATAATAATAATAATAATAATAATAATAATAATAATAATAATGATAATAATGATAATAATAATAATAATAATAATAATAATAATAATAATAATAATAATAATAATAATAATAATAATAATAATAACAATAATAATAATAATAATAATAATAATAATCCCTGTTGTGTGTGCAGGGTGGGTACTGGCTGCCGTCCATGGCCGAGAGTGCCGCCCACACCCTCAGTGCCTTGCTGGGCTGCCACTGCCCCCCCTGCTGGACCCCCCTGAGGCCATCACCAAGGTACTTGATAGCTGTCTGTCTATCTGTCTGTCTATATCTTTCTATATGAATCTATCCATCTCTATGCCTATCTATCTATCTATCTATCTCTGCTTATATCTGTCTTTATCTATTTATCTCAGTCTATCTATATCCATTTATCTATCTCTCTGTCTGTCTAATCTGGGACGCATGATTTATTGAACTTTTTTCTTTTCATATTGTTTTGTCCCCTCTTTTTCTTATTATTATTCTCCTTACTTTACTGGGAATGGCTATATTATTTTCCCTATCCATGTCTGCTCATTGAGGGGACTCTGTTTGGGTCTATAGCATTATTTTCTTTTCCCTTGATGCCCTTTGTCGGATCTCAATAATAATGCCAATTTCCTATACCTAACCTTAACCTGATTTGGCTTACACTGGTAGCCTGGTAACATACAGTCCCAGGTCTTTCTCTGCCTCTGTGGTGGATAGTGGAGTGTTTCCCATATGGTATTGGTGTGCTGGACTTCCCCTCCCAAGGTGCAAGATTACATTTTTCTTCACTGAACTGTGGCAACCATTTTTTGCTCCATTCCTGTAGCTTGGTGATGTCTTCCTGTAGGAAATCCCCAGTCAAGAGGTTAAACTTCCTATCCCTTCCCTGTCCTCCCCAGCCTTCAAGAGACACTGCTGAGCCTGGTGTACGTCCAGCGGGCACACTGGCGCTTCTTCCACTACCAAGGGTCCTTCAGCCAGTAGGAGGTGTGGGGCGAGGCTGACCCCAAGACCTTCACCCCGAGCCTCTTCTTCCAAGACCTCGTAGATGTTCGTCCCTTACGCTTCCAGACCAGACACACCATGCATGCAGCTCCTCACACCACAGACGCAGCAGCTCAGGGAGAGAATTGATGAGAAACTGCTGCAGCTGAGGAAAGAAGGTAAGTTGGGAGGAAGAGAAGGAAGGGGAGGAGGGAGGGGCGAAACTAGGAGAGGGAGAGGGAAGGAAAAGGAGAAAGGAACAAATAGAAGGGAGGGAGGGAAGGAAAGGAAAGGGAAGGCAAAGAGGAAAAGGGAGAGAGAGAGAGAGGGGGGTTGAGAGGGAAAGAAGAGAAAGCAGGGAAGAATTACATAGAATTACAGAGATAACCAGACCACACAGGCCCTAAGGCCCAAACTAGATGGTCTGTCCTAAACCTAAGTGACAGTTTTTATGCGGCCACCATGGCGTTGAAACTGACCTAGTGAACATTTAGATGGAGGAGACAGCGGTCAAGATTATTCTTAAACGATGCAATCGAGTTACACTGCACCACTGATGGTGGTAATCTGTTCCAATCTCGAACGACAGCATTAGTGAAGAAGAATTTTGTGCAATCTGAATGAACTTGTCTACATTTGAGTTTAGCGCCATCATTTCTCGTTCGCGTCGAATCATCCATCACAAACAGCTTGGTCGGATCCACGTTGGTAAAACCGTCAAGTATTTTAAAGCACTCGATCAGTTTTTCTCTGAGGCGGCGTTTTTCAAGAGAAAACAGGTTTAGATGTGACAGCCTTTCCTCGTAGGGTTTGTTTCGTAATGAAGGAATCATCTTGGTTGCTCTTCGCTGAACACCTTCTAATTAAGCAATGTCTTTCGCATGGTGGGGAGACCAAAACTCCACGTCATACTCCAAATGAGGTCTGACGAAACTATTATACAAAGGTAGTATAACATTTTTATTCTTGAATGAAAAATTTCTCTTAATCAAACCAATCATCCTGTTTGGTTTTTTAACGGACTCGTTGTACTGCTGGGAAAACTTGAGGTTAGACGCGACTGTGACGCCAAGATCTTTGGCCGAGTGAACGCCTTTAACTTTAACGCCACACATTTCATAGTCCTTCTTTATATTTCTAGATCCAGCCTGCAGAATCTGGCACTTGTTTATATTAAAAGGCATTTCCCATTTTACTGACCAATCCCATATTTTACGCAAATCTTCTTGTAGGCTCCGCCTGTCACATTGCGTAAGTACCGCATTGCCGATTTTCGTGTCGTCCGCAAATTTACTAATGACATTATTGAGACCAAGGTCAATGTCGTTGATGTACATGACGAAGAGAACGGGTCCCAGGACAGAGCCTTGGGGGACACCACTAGTGACTGGCATCCATTCAGAGGTCACTCCATTTATTACAACTCTTTGCTTTCTATTGCTTAGCCAGTGCTTGATCCATTCGTGAAGCTTACCCCCGATACCTATTTCCTTGATTTTATGAAGCAACTTGTAGTGTGGGACTTTATCAAACGCCTTCTGGAAGTCCAAATAAATAATATCAAGTGATTTAGAAACATCATAGACTGCAAAAAGCTCGTTATAGAACGTTAATAGATTCGACAAACAAGATCTTTTGTTACGGAAACCATGTTGCGAGTCGAGGATTAGCGAATTACACTCTAGGTAGTTAACTACTTTATCTCGAATAATTGTCTCAAATAATTTACCAATAATTGAAGTTAAGCTGATTGGCCTGTAATTATCCGGTAATTTTCGGTCGCCTTTTTTGAAAATGGGTGTTACGTTAGCCATTTTCCAATCACTAGGAACGATACCATGGTGCAAAGACATATTAAACAGCATTGTTAAAGGTCTGAGTATCTCTCTTGATATTTCTTCAAGTAATTTTGGATATATTTTATCAGGTCCTGGACTTTTGTTAGTTTTAAGTGACTGCAGCGCTTTGAGAACCTCATCTGTATACTGATTTCAAAGTCGGGAAGGGTATGACTGGGATTTTCAATAGTGTTAGGAACAGCAGCAGTATCGGTAGAATTACTATTAAAAACCGAGGCGAAATAAGAATTTAACGTGTTCGCTATGCGTTGGCTGTCTGTCATGATATTGCCCGAATTATCTGTTAATGGGCAAATCTCACTTTGAATCTCTTTTTTGTTGTTTATGTATCTAAAAAAACTTTTAGGATCTAACTTGCAATTTACCGCAATGCTTACTTCGTACCTCCGTTTCGCCTGTTTGATTAAACTTTTGACTTGTCGTCTTGCTTCGTAGTACCGGGTACTATTTTCGGTAGAGTTATCGGTTTTCTTTTGCCTATATAACAAGTTCTTCTTTTGGAGAGCAAGTTTAATTTAATTATTAAACCACGGAGGATTTTAAACTTTTCGGCGCTTTTCACAAGATTGCATGGATTTATTTTGTTCAGTTAGTAATCGAGTTTTAAAGTCTTGCCAAGATTCTTCGACGTCGATGTTGGATACTAATTGAAAGTTCGTTAATGACTGTCTTATTCTTTCAAAATCCGCTCTTTTAAAATTGGGAACCAATATCTTATTCTCTGCAATCCTTGTTTGAGCTCTTATGTCGAGACGCACCAGTCGCATGATCCGAGGTGTTCGCCAACGCTAACATTGTCAATTAAGTTGTCTTGGGTTACTAATACAAGATCAAGAATATTATTATCGCGCGATGGTTCACAAACCATTTGGCTCAGGCAGTTATTTTCAACGAAGTCTAACATCCTGTGCGATTCCCCCTCGGATCCCGTGAGTGTCTGCCAGTCTATATGCAGTAGATTAAAATCGCCCAAAATCAATGCATCACTGTTTCGGAGTGCTCTTTGCAAAACGCTATACATTATTTCATCATCCTCGCGTGATTGGCCTGGAGGCCTGTAAGTGACGGATATGTCGATTTTTAATTGATCGGTATTTGTACTCATGCTCACGTGTTCTACAGTACTGTCCTTTGGTGTTTTATCAACTTTACCTTTGACGTAAAGAGCCACTCCTCCACCTCAACGATTAACTCTGTCTTTATTGAAAAATATAAAGTTATCTATATTATATTCAGAAATTAAGTCATTATTAGCGGTGTCAATAAATGTTTCAGTTACGGCAATTACATCAAAGTCTTCTGTTTTAGTCAGGCACTGAAATTCATCGATCTTATTTCTTAAGCTTCGAGCGTTAAAGCTAAGAACCCTTAAATTGTCTTTTGTTATAACTCGAGAAACGGAGTTGTTAGTTGTTTTACGATTTAGTGAAGTGGTGGCCGTATGACAATTATCTATAATTAAGTGGACGGGGTGTGACGCGCGACTCGTTTTTTGCTCTAAAGTCTCGAACAGCGCCGTGAAAGTCTCGAACAGCGCCGTGAAAGTCTCGAACAGAGCCGTGAAAGTCTCGAACAGAGCCGAGAGGGAGAGAGAGGGGAGGCAAAGAAAGGGAAGGGAAGGAGGGGAAAGGAGAGCTAAGGGAAGGAGGGGAGTGAAGGAGATGCGAGAGAGGTTGGGAACATTAGGAAATGCCTTTGTACTGCAATGGACTAATAATAATGGCTGAGGAGGAGGATCGAGGAGAAGGAAGAGGGAGGGATGTACGCCTTTCATAGGAAGCTCAGTCACAGCAAACAGGAGTCACTGAGGAGCTCTGTGCCTTGTCTTCAGAGGCCGTGGTGCTGAATGAGTCTCCGAGGCTGTGTCTGGTGTGTGACGAGCAGGTGGAGCAACACTGCAGCCTTACGGAAGGGTAAGTGCACTACACACTAAGGTGTTTTTTTCATTCATAGACAAAACATATTGAAGATAGTCTACGTACTCTGATGTACCCGAGGCAGCTCTTATTACTTGCCAGAGTTTTTTACCGCGTGGAAATGGTTTTAAGTTAGACAAATTCAGATTCAACAAAGATATAGGCAAGAATTGGTTCACCAATAGAGTGATGGACGAATGGAACAGGTTTGGGAGCCATGTTGTGGGTGCCAATACCATAGATACATTCAAGAAGAGGTTAGATAAACCCATGGATGGTGAGGTAAGGTGGGGTTGAGTGTACAGGAGCTGCCTTGTATAGGCCAACCGGCCTCTTGCAGACTCCTTACGTTCTTATGTTCTTATGTATCTACTTGGACCAGATTTCTAGTCCACACCAAACCCACTGAGGCAGCACATGGCATCTTTTTACCAGAGCTTTTACCTCAAGAAGACACAGAGTTTCCCTCACACATACCATTTATTTACTTTCACCCAATTCCTTGTTGACATATGTCACCCATTCAGGCAGCTTTAGTACTCTTTTACCAGAGCTAGAAGACAAAGCTTTCCTCACTTATCTATCTATTTTGACCAACACTTAACCACCATAACTTTGACCACACATAACCCCTTGAGGCAGCCAGAGCAGCCTTTTTTTACCAGACAAGTTTCCCTCACACACAACACAATACAGATACACGCTGACTCACCCTCTTCCCCCCTCTCCCCCCCCCCCACACACAGGGAACATCAAGAGCGCATCCAGCGGGTGTGGGAGGCGCTGGGGCGTGCCGGGGTGCTGGGGCGAGGCCAGCGGCTGCAGGTGGGTGGTGGAGGCACTGTCTGTATGATGTGTGTGTTCATGTTTATGTCACTGTTCCGTCGTTCACTGTTCCGTTGTTTACTTCTCCTTGTTCGCCTTGCTTAGTATGAGTCTCCCTTCACACCTGCACTGGCTAACACCTGTATAGCCACCCATAGTAAAGCATAGAGGGTATGCAGCTCTCTCTATTCCTTGGACCTGCTTTATAAACTTGATGCAGTGTCAGCCAGTAGGATCAGTTGGGTTGAGTTGAGGCAAAGAAGTTGTTCTCATTGTTAGAATTAGGATTGAGGAAGGAGAGTTGAGAGAGAGAGAGAGAGAGAGAGAGAGAGAGAGAGAGAGAGAGAGAGAGAGAGAGAGAGAGAGAGAGAGAGAGAGAGAGAGAGAGATGATGCAAAACAAATTCTGGATAAAGGAAGGAGAGATGGGAGAGAGTAAATGAGAAATAGAGAGATATATAGATGATGCCAAAGAGATATTGATAAAGAAAGTCTAATCCTAATCTAACCCTTTTCTCCCTCCCTCTCTCCATCCTTGCACAGCCTCGGTGGCCCAGCGTGAGGAGGTGGAGCTCCCACACAGCCAGGAACACGTGGCCTTCATGTTCAGCCTCCAGGCCCAGGGGGAGGAGGAGCTGCAGACCCTTCAGGAGAACTACAAGTCTGTCGACCTCCAACCCGCCACCAACGCCTGTGCCCTGCTCTCGGCCGGCTCACTGCTGCGGGTACGAGGGGGAGAAAGAAGTACCATAAGTGCATGTAGTATAAAGTAATGTTATCTTCACTTTGGTAGAGACAGGAGGAGGAGGAGGAGGAGGTGTGTGAGACAGGAGATGAAAAGGAATGGCATTGAGTAACTCCTCTAGTCTCTGCTCATGGTTGGGTCTAGATTGGAGGAGGAGGAGGAGGTGAAGGAAAAGGAGGAGGAGAAAAAGTATAATAAAAGCCTGTAAGAGAAATTAATGCTGTATTCAAATGGGAGGAAGAAGAAGAGGAGGAGAAGGAGGAGAAGGAGAAGGAAAATAAATATAGTAAAAGCCTGTAATATAAATTAATTCTGTATTCATATGGGAGGAAGAAGAGGAGGAGGAGGAGGAGGAGGAGGAGGAGAAGGAGAAGGAGAAGGAAAATAAATATAGTAAAAGCCTGTAATCTTTTTTTACCCTGCATTCTATACTTTTATACATACATTTATATATACTCTAGTCATAATATACTACCCAAGAATGCATTTGGAATTGATAGTAATGAAAAAGGAGGAAAGTAATGTCGGAATGATACAATCTCTTTCCTTCAAGGTCGTGGACGAGGTGTTTCCAGGCCGAGCCAGGGCCGACGTGGGCATCATCCGTTCCCCGGCCACCACGCCGAGCCGGACCGCCCCCAAGGCTTCTGCTTCTACAACAACGTGGCCGTCGCCGCCAGCTACGCCGCCTGGGATGCCGAAGGTGGGCGCTGCTTGGCCCTGGCACCACATTAACTCTGCCTTTTATTTTCATCATTATCACTCCTTTGTCAAATATCTCCTTCACATCATCTATTTCTCTTCCTCTCCCATCTCTCCTTTATCCAGAATCTGTTTTGCATCACCTGTCTCCCTTTTTTTCCTTCTTTCTTCTCTTTCATCTCTCCTTCCCTCTTTTATCTGTAATCTCTTTGGTCTTATCTATCTCTCTATTCTTCATTTCCTCTCTCCCATCTCTCCTTCCTTTATCGTCTTCTTCCTTTTATCTATCTGACATCATCTATCTCTCTATTCCTTCTTTTCTTTTTCCCATCTCCTTCCTTTATCAAAAATCTCTTTCATATCTCCTTTTATCATTTACCTCCTCCTCTCTCCCTTTATTGTCGTTTGTGTGTGTGTGTGTGTGTGTGTGTGTGTGTATGGATGACAGACAGGCTAAAAACTGAAATAGGAAGGAAAAAAGGATTATATGTTAGAGTCAAGAGGGGGGGAACTCACCTAAGGGACAGTTACAACGATTTAGCCAGAACAGTTAAGAAAAGCACCCGTATAGCAAAACGTAATTATGAGATTAGAATTGCCAGGGAATCAAAGACCAATCCAAAGGGTTTCTTTCAGCTTTATAAGACCAAGATTATGGATAAGACAGGGCTGCTAAAGTCAGGAGAATCACTGATAGATACAGATGAGGAAATGAGTGAGACGTTTAACATATATTTCTTACCAAAGAAAGATTAGACGATATACCTCAGGGAGAACAGATCTACAGGGGAGAAGAGTAGTAGGATTAACCAACATTACCATAAGTAGGGAGGTCGTGATTAGACAGATAGATAGACTCAAAGTCACTAAGGCGCCAGGGCCAGATGAACTTTTTCCCAGTGCATTAAAACAATGTAAATCTGAAATCAGTGGGCAGCTAACTGAAGTATTTAGGAAGTCACTAGACACAGGGGTGGTGCCTGTTTCATGGAGGCAGGCACACGTTATTCCAATATTTAAGAAGGGTGACAAATCTTCTATGCAAAACAATCGGCCGATCAGTTTGACGTCAGTTATAGGTAAAATGCTTGAGTCAGTAATAGCAGATAGTATTAGGGACCATATTGACAGACATAATTTAATTCACGACTCACAGCATGGGTTTATTAAAGGAAAGTCGTCCCTCACTAATCTTTTATCCTTTTACAATAGAGTCAACGAGGCAGCTGACAATGATGGGAGTTACGATGTATTTTATCTTGATTTTAGTAAGGCCTTCGATAAGGTACCTCACCAGAGACTGTTTAATAAAGTCAGGGCTCATGGAATAAGAGGGAAGGTTTATGATTGGATTAAGGCGTGGATTAGTGACAGGAAACAGAGGGTTACCACTAACGGTAAAAAATCCGAATGGGGTAATGTTACCTGTGGGGTTCCTCAAGGTTCAGTGTTAGGCCCGCTTTTATTCATTATCTACATCAATGACATAGACAATGGGATAACTAGTGACATAGGTAAATTTGCAGATGACACCAAAATAGGATGCACTGTAAGGACTAGGGAGGATGCTAGAGCACTGCAGGAGGATCTCAATAAACTGTCAACTTGGTCAGAGAAATGGCAGATGAATTTTAACATCACCAAGTGTAGCGTGCTTAGTGTAGGAACACGCAACCCATTACACGGGTATAGTTTAGACTCCACAGCGATAGGCAGATCAGAGTGTGAAAGGGATTTGGGAGTGAACTCTGACCTAAAACTAAGGAAGCAATGTATTAGTGCGAGGAATAGGGCTAACAGGGTATTAGGCTTTATTAACAGGACGGTAACCAACAGGAGTGCAGAGGTCATCCTCAGACTCTATTTAGCGTTAGTTAGGCCACACTTAGATTATGCTGTCCAGTTTTGGTGCCCACACTACAGAATGGACATCAGCTTGCTAGAATCAGTTCAGAGGACGATGGCCAAGATGATTCAGGGGCTGAGGAACCTCTTATATCAAGATAGGCTGAAATATCTCAACTTGCATTCACTAGAAAGACGAAGAGTGCGGGGGGTTCTGATAGAAGTATTCAAATGGGTCAAGGATTACAACAAAGGCGATATAGGTAAAGTACTGAGAATTAGCCAGCAGGATAGAATACACAGTAATGGATTTGAATTAGAAAAGTATAGATTCAGGAGGGAAATAGGCAAGCATTGGTTTAGTAATAGGGTGGTGGGAGAATGGAATAGACTCAGCATGCAATCACATAGTGAGTGCAGGGACGATAGCTTGCTTTAATTTGAATTTCAACTTTTTTAATATGAAATTCAACTTTTTTAATTTGAAATTCAACTTTTTTAATTTGAGGGTTAAAAGCTGTAGATAGTTCGACGTACCGGCCCCTGAGATATGTTTCACAATTCTTTATTTTCTGATAAATTCCCTTCTTTAACCCTATCTCGTGTTTTAGTCCACGAGTCATCCATTTAGGGTCAATGTTTTCTTTTCTAAGTGTTCGCTGTGGTATATGCTGTCTTTGCCCCTCTACTATTACTCTAACTAAATTATTGTAAGACATTTCTACCTGGTTCTCCTGGCTCTCCAATCCGCAGTTCTGGCCCTCATGAATCCCTAAATTATCCCAGTTTACCCCTTCAAGATGTCTTCGAAGCCCCTCGTAATTTGCTCTTCTAAAATCTGGCACTAACACTGGGTTTGGTTCGCGGGTTACCGCCCAGTCTAAGCTAAAACGAACCGTTCTGTGGTCACTATTTCCTAACTCTCCGCCCACCTCCAACTCACGTAGCAAGTTCCCATTATTGGTTAGGACTAAGTCTAATATGTTATCTCCTCTGGTAGGCTCAGTAACTACCTGCTTAAGGAAATTATCTTGTATAACTTCAAGAAAATCCTCGGCTTCCAGGTCACCCACTAGGTCTTCCCAGTCTATATTCCTATAATTAAAGTCCCCCATTACGCAGACATTTCTACTCCTACTCGCCCTGCCAATCTCCTGTAGTAATATACTCGTGTCCTGCCTGTTAAGGTTGGGTGGCCTGTACATAACTCCTAGAGTTAGTTTTTCTTTCCCTTTGTAAACGTCCACCCAAACTGATTCTGAATCCATGTTAGTTTTGATTGAATTGTTAACTAAACATTTAAGTGAGTCTTTAACATATAGCGCAACTCCACCTCCCTTTCTGCCCCTTCTGTCTTTGTGAAACATTTGATAACCCGTTATTTCAAATTCTGACCTAAAATTTATATTGGCACTGTCTATCCATGTCTCAGTGATCGCTATTATGTCAAAATTTTCTGAACAAGCTTCACCCCTTAGTAAGTCTATCTTGTTTCTGAGGCTCCTGCTGTTAGTATAGAAGATTCTTAGCCCGTCCTCTGTTACTCCCCTATAATTACTTCTAAGCTGCCTGGTTATATTATGAGCTAGATGTCCTCTCCCATTACTCCTCCCATTGCTCCCATTACTCCTTCCCCCCCCCCCCTCGCCTGTCTGAGAGAGCCTCAACACCCTTGAACGTTAAGTGTATCCCATCCTTTCTTACCCAGACTTTTTTGTAGGCCTCTGTTCTTGCAAACTTCCATGACTTTCCCACCACTTCTTCTGCAGCCACTTGAGACCTAAATCTAATTTTCACTGGTCGTTGGGCTCCTTCTTCATACTTTCCAAGCCTGAATACTTCTTTGATCTCCCCAACCAGCTCAAGACCTTCCTGAATTGCTTCAATTACTTGCTCCACTGCCTTCCTTTCTTTCTTTTCCCTTGTATGTCTGACTGGCATGTGCTCTTCATTAATGCCCACCACTATTACAGACTTCTTTTTTTCAACCGTGTCCCTCACTATTTTTGTTTTTTCTTTTATCACCTTGTGTGTGTGTGTGTGTGTGTGTGTGTGTGTGTGTGTGTGTGTTGGTGTGTTGGTGTGAGTGTGTGCATGTGGGTGTGTGGTGTGAATGTGTGTATGTGTGTGTGTGTGTGTGTGTGTGTGTGTGTGCATTCTACTGTACTCTCAAAACCATCTCTGTGGCCTGCAGGGTGCTGGTGGTGGACTGGGATGTGCACCACGGCAGCGGCATCCAGCACGCGTTTGTGGCCGAGCCGAGGGTGCTGTACGTGTCCCTCCACCGCTGCGACCACGGCTTCTTCTTCCCATCCTCTGAGGACGCAAACTACGACGAGTGGGGACGGGACCTGGCCAAGGCTACAACATTAACATTCCCTGGAACAAGGTGAGGGCCATATCTCTGCTGACGAGACACACACACACACACACACACACACACACACACACACACACACACACACACACACACACACACACACACACACACACACACACACATAAATAAAGAAAGAAAGAAAAAAAGAAAGAAAATCGGTCAATAAATACCTAAATCCATAAAACATCACAAAAATCAAAGATGTGTTTGGAGGAAATTTTTTCATTGCTCTTTTCTGCACCAATAAAAGTATACCAGGAATTGACTTGTTTGCTGCATGCGTGAAGACATAACTTACTAACTCCCAAATGCATGAGTCTTGCCAAAGTGGGTCATTCTGTCTCCTGTTTCATTTTTAACAAGGTGCACAAAGCGGAAAAGGATGGTGGTGAGAAGGACCTTTTTGTGTGTGTGCCTGTGTCAACGCTAGATTTTTTTTTAGCACACTATGTAGGTCAGCTTTTAGTTTTTGCCAGTGTCGGTATTCTCAGACGCTTCCACCTCCCACCACATCAACTATTTCCAAAGGCCGAAAAGGAGATTAGACTGTCCGCTGCGATTGGCACAGATATCCCTTCACTGGTACCCTTGTGACATACACTCCCAGGTCTTTCTCTGTCTCTGTGCTGGGTAGTGGAGTGTTTCCCATGTGGTACTGGTTATGCTGGATATCCCTTCACTGGTAGCCTGGTAACATACACTCCCAGGTCTTTCTCTGCCTCTGTGGTGGGTAGTGGAGTGTTTCCCATGTGGTATTGGTGTGCTGGATATCCCTTCACTGGTAGCCTGGTAACATACACTCCCAGGTCTTTCTCTGCCTTTGTGGTGGGTAGTGGAGTGTTTCCCATGTGGTACTGGTGTGCTGGATATCCCTTCACTGGTAGCCTGGTAACATACACTCCCAGGTCTTTTTCTGCCTCTGTGGTGGATAGTGGAGTGTTTCCCATGTGGTATTGGTGTGCTGGATATCCCTTCACTGGTAGCCTGGTAACATACACTCCCAGGTCTTTTTCTGCCTCTGTGGTGGATAGTGGAGTGTTTCCCATGTGGTATTGGTGTGCTGGATATCCCTTCACTGGTAGCCTGGTAACATACACTCCCAGGTCTTTCTCTGCCTCTGTGGTGGATAGTGAGTGTTTCCCATGTGGTATTGGTGTGCTGGATATCCCATCACTGGTAGCCTGGTAACATACGCACCCAGTTCTTTCTCTCCCTAATTGGTGGTTAGTGGTACTGGGTTGCTGGATATCCCTTCACTGGTAGCCTGGTAACATACACTCCCAGGTCTTTATCTGCCTCTGTGGTGGATAGTGGAGTGTTTCCCATGTGATACTGGTGTGCTGGATATCCCTTCACTGGTAGCCTGGTAACATACACTCGCAGGTCTTTCTCTGCCTCTGTGGTGATTAGTGGAGTGTTTACCATGTGGTACTGGTGTGCTGGATATCCCTTCACTGGTAGCCTGGTAACATACACTCCCAGGTCTTTCTCTGCCTCTGTGGCGGATAGTGGAGCGTTTCCCATGTGGTATTGGTGTGCTGGATATCCCTTCACTGGTAGCCTGGTAACATACACTCCCAGGTTTTTCTCTGCCTCTGTGGTTGTTAGTGGAGTGTTTCCCATGTGGTATTGGTGTGCTGGATTTTTCACTGGTAGCCTGGTAACATACACTCCCAGGTCTTTCTCTGCCTCTGTGGTGGTTAGTGGAGTGTTTCCCATGTGGTATTGGTGTGCTGGATATCCCTTCACAGGTAGCCTGGTAACATACAGTCCCAGGTCTTTCTCTGCCTCTGTGGTGGATAGTGGAGTGTTTCCCATGTGGTATTGGTGTGCTGAATATCCCCTCCCAAGGTGCAGGACTTCACATTTTTCTTCATTGAATTGTAGCAGCCACTTTTTGTTTCATTCCTGTAGCTAGGTGAGTCTTCTGGTAGGAAATCCTCAGTCAAGGGGTTAAGTGTACGATGGGTCAGAACCCCCAGCCCCGGGAAACAGGCCAAGCGTGACCTCCGGGTTAGTCCAGTTTTCTTCCCCATTTATGGATGATGGAGGATGGATAACTGAGTGGTCTCCTCTCTCTTGGAGTGTTGGTAGGCCAGATTCTCCAATCTAGCCTGGTATGACAGATTTGATGGTTCTGGTAGCATCTTTGTTGCAAGGAGAGGGTGGGCGGTAAATGCTGGCTTGCTGTGGACGGCAAAGGTGGTCAGAAGGGCTGAAGGGTGCAGGGGCGGGGTGCTGCGTGGGTGCCAGGAACCTTCCAAGGTCTGTGCTGGGGAAGAGTGTGCCAGAGTTATTGCCAACCAAGCATCTCATTCACTGCTCTAAGGAATGGCAGGGAAGTTTTATCCAGCTATATAGGAAGATTTTTCTTTGACAGTTATTTTTAGTGATGATGAGTGGATCTGGGTTGCATCCTGTGTTGAATTTAAACACTAGGATGGCAACCCTGTGCATGGGTGGGTGTGCTTGCTGGCGGGAAAGCAATAATGTCACTTTATGCTTGGTGATCACCACGGTCTGATCACGTTTTGGACTTGGGATTGCTCGCCAGTGCCCCTGCAGATGTGACGGTTAAGTTTAACTTGCATTTTTGACATTATACTTTCTAGAGTTAACATTTTTGGCTATTGCAAAAACTATCACTATTACTAAACTATCAAATGACTCGTAAATGAGCTTCCTCTGGTGGAAGGTAACTTTGCTGTGAGCTCTGGAAGCAGAACTGGTTGAAATTCCCGCCAGAAAAGTGCAGTTTTCTGTCTATACCCGCTCACTGATGCCTGGACACTCAGGTCACGGGCCAAGATTACCCAGCCGTCTACACTCCAGTCAGGAATGGAACCAAAAACTCCCGGGTTGTGAGTCGAGAGTATGCCTTGCCACTCATTTCCGTCTCAAAGTCGTCAGGCCTGCGGTGGGTGAGAACTCACTACCCAGGGCAAGTGTGACATGCCACTACTTATCCACCAGCCCCTAAGGGAGAATGAACGGCTGGGTAGTCTGCATGCCAACTGATGAGGCCGGGATTGGGACCGGCAGCCATGTACTGGTAGCCAGGCGAGCTGTGAGGCTGCATCCTGCATATCCAAGCTGCACCCACTCTGTCCTGCTGGATATTACATTTTGACCGATCCATTTGTTGTTAAGGCGCCACATTGCATTTCATAATTTCTCAATAGATAATTTTACGTTCAGTTTGTAGAATTACTTATAAATACCCTCAGGCAAGTATATATGCCTTAAAATCTTCATGAACCAAATGAAAAAAAAAAGAGTCTTACATTGGTGTCAGGGTGAGCCTGGTGGTCCCAGTAAGCATGTGTGTTTGTCCTCCTCCATCACCACCACCATTACATCATCACTATCTTCATCATCGCCTTATCCTTGTATGGCGTTAGGAAAGGTTCCCCGAGCGTGTTCTTCAACCCCTTGACGCTCCCTGCCTTTTTGTCCAACAGTGCCTACCCACCACCAGCCTCCCAGTCTCACAGGACCTCAGACCAGTGGATCTGATGGTCTAGGTAGGGCCAAGGAGGGGTGGGCTTAGAGGCTGAAAGAAGGAGGAAGGAAAGACCTTCATAGCTTACATAATTCCTTACACAAAGCAGAATGTGTATGGAGGTGAGGGCACGGCTTGGTCAGTTTATGTGTGGTGTTGCTGAGGGGACAGGGAGGGATGCCTAACAGGGGCCAGGAAGGTGTGTGCTGGCCAGGAGTGTTCCGCAGGAGAGATGGAAAAGTGGTCGGTAAAAAGTGTTCAATGATTTACATGACGTGTTCACTGGCTATGGAATGTAAAGTACGCACTGCACGGTGTTCAAATTAATCCAGTGTGTTGATATTACTGGTAGTGTATAAAATTATCTCCTATTTCTCCTTTTTTCTGCCTTTTAGGGAGAGAATAGAGATGATAGAGTGAGAACAAACCCTTAACTTATTATATCAGAGTGAGGAGGCGAGAGAGATAGAGCGAGGAAGAGTGAGACATAAGTTGATAAAGCTTGGAAGAGGGAGAGAGAGCGACACAGCTGTCCATAGCACACTGTCACTTTATCCTTTTCTTCATTTTCTTCTTCTTTTCCTATCATTATTCTTATTCTCTTTGTTCTTTTCTTCTCCATCTTATTCTTCTTTTCCTCTTCTTTTTTTATTCTTATTCTTGAGGTCAGGTCGTTCCTTAGGTCTTTCCTCATGACCCAGCAACACTCACTGACCCAACCCACAGGTCAGGCAGCGAGAGGGCCCACCAAACCCACGCCGCTGACCGCCAAATCAAGGACACAGAATCCAAGTCTCCCAGCAGTGTCCTGGGCCTGATGGAAGTCTTACCAAACACTGCCGGCCAACAACCTCAACTTGCCCTCCTTCAGCAAGTCCTTCCATGGTGAGAGTCCACAGGTGAGGCCATGGTGAGTATGTATTTACTTAGTTGTTAACCTAGTTGTGAAATACAGGAAAAGAGCTGTACTAGGCTCGTGTTGTCCCGTCTCCATAACGCTTATTATCCAGTTTGGCTTTAAATTCATGAATCGTTTTTGCACACACAGTCTCCTCGTCAAGTCCGTTCTATGTTGTTATGCTTCTGTGTGGAAAACTGTATTTCTTGATGTTTCTCCTACAGTCGCTCTTCTTCAATTTCTTACCATTGCCTCTTGTCACACTTCTGTCACGTACCACTAGGTCTTCCCTGTCCAATTTCTCCAATCCCTCTTGTATCCTGTACAATGCTATTAGGTCCCCTCTCTCTCTTCTGCTCTCCAGTATTGTTAGTCCCAATTTCTCCAGTCTTTCTTCATAAGTATGTTCTCTCAGAGTTTCCGGAAATTTAGTAGCTGCTCTTTGTATTTTTTCCAACTTTCTAATTTCCTTCTTCAATCTAGGTGACCACACTAATGCTGCATATTCCAGTCTTGGACGTATCATCGATGTTATTAGTTTCTTCACCATTTCTTCATCTAAATATGTAAATGCTGCTCTTGCGTTTCTAAGAATATTGTGTGTTTCCCCAGTTATCCGGTCTATGTTTTCCAAAGGATAACTTGTCTGTTATGATCACTCCCAGATCTTTTTCTTCAGTTTTTTTCATGATTCCTTCATTACTCAGAGAGTAGTTCCCCGATATTCGTCTACTGCGCTTACCAAACTCCATCACGCTACACTTCTCTGTACTGAATGTCATTTCTCATTTGCGTGACCATTCGCTTATTCTATCGAGATCTTGGCTCAGGGCTACACAGTCTTCTTCATTAGCCACCCTCCTCATTATTTTAGCATCATCAGCAAACATATTCATATAGCTTGTGTGTGTGTGTGTGTGTGTGTGTGTGTGTGTGTGTGTGTGTGTGTGTGTGTGTGTGTGTGTGTGTGTGTGTGTGTGTGTGTGATGGACAGGTTATGAAAGGAGAGAAGGGAAGGGAAAGAAAGGAAAAGGAAGAGAAGGGAAGATAAAGGAAAGGAAGGGAAGAGAAGAGAAGGGAAGGGAAAAGAAGGGAAGGGAAAGGAAAAGAAGGGTAGGGAAGGGAAATTAAATTGAAAAGAAAAACAAAACGTGAGAGAGAGAGAGAGAGAGAGAGAGACACACACACACACACACACACACACACACACACACACACACACACACACACACACACTCAAAGTATATTGGAATCAAATTATTCAAGTCTAACAATTATATATACTGTGTGTGTGTGTGTGTGTGTGTGTGTGTGTGTGTGTGTGTGTGTGTGTGTGTGTTAATTTTCTTTTTCTTGTATAATTTTCTTTCATCTTTTTCACTTTTTACATATTCATCTTTTTCATTATTTTCTTGATATTTTCAGTATTTTTCTCTAATTTTCCGTTGATTATCTATTTGTTTTGTTTCCTCATTCGTGTTTAATAATACCTTGATTCTTTCCTGCGTCATCATCATCATTGTTTATCTTTTCTTTCCACTGTTTTCATCCTTCCTGAGACACTTTCCTTCCTAACACACTTTCTCTCAGTGTTTCCTTTTTCCCGTTGTATTTTTTTTATTTACCACACTAATTCTTGCTCTTCTTCCTTCCTCATTTTGATCCGTCTCTGCCTCCCTTCCTTCCTTCCTTCCCTCCCTCTTGTCACCCACTTTTGCACCATCCGTCACCTTGTTTCCTCATGTTTCATCTAATTTTCTAACCTTTCCCTCAATACCCAGTTAGTCTTGTTCCGTCTCTGCCTCCCTTCCTTCCCTCCCTCCCTCTTGTCACCCACTTTTGCACCATCCGTCACCTTGTTCCCTCATGCTTCATCTAATTTTCTAACCTTTCCCTCAATACCCAGTTAGTCTTGTTCTGTCTCTGCTCCACACCATCTCTTCCACCCTTGCAGACACTCCCATGGTCTCATCCTACCTCCTCTCTTCTGTCCCTATCTATGGAAATTACCCATACTCTCGCTTCCATTCCCTTCCTTTTCCCATCTCACTTCCTTCCCTCCCTCCTCTCCTTCTCCCTCTCAAATCTTACGGAGTCACTCTCTCTTCCATTCCCTTCTTTTTCCAAGTTTTCCCTTCTCACTCCTTCCCTCCCTCCTCTCCTCTCTTCCTTACCTTCTTTCTGCTTTTGTCTGTTTCATCCACACACACACAGCACTCCATCCCTTCCATCCACCTCCTATCCACTCATTTTCTCTCTTTCCACCCCTCTCTTTTAATCTTGTCTGTTTTTTACACTTCCTCGCCACCTCTCATATTCCTCCTCTTCCTCCACTAGACTAGACATTCTTCCTTCTCCTCCTCCTCTCCTCTCCACCACACTCTATACTTCTCTCTCTTTCCTAAGATTCCTCAAAGCATTGTTCTGTCATCCTGCAACCACCACATCCTCCTCCTCCTCCTCCTCCTCCTCCTCCTCCTTCTTCCTTGTTCTGTCTCCTTTGGTCCAATCTGCTCTCTCTCTCTCTCTCTCTCTCTCTCTCTCTCTCTCTCTCTCTCTCTCTCTCTCTCTCTCTCTCTCTCTCTCTCTCTCTCTCTCTCTCTCTCTCTCTCTCTCTCTCTCTCTCTCTCTCTCTCTCTCTCTCTCTCTCTCTCTCTCTCTCAACATAGATGGCTACAGATTTTTCAACAATGATCGTGTAAACCGTAGAGGTGGTGGTGTCGCCCTTATTGTCAAAAGCTATTTACAACCCACTGACAAAACACCAAGAAACAGTAACGTTGAACATTTGTGCGTGCGAGTAAACATTGCAAAAGTCAATTTAAATATATCTGTCACTTACAGGCCTCCGGGGCAATCACTCGATGGCGATCTTGAAATGTACAGCGTCTTAAGGCAGTCACTTAATAACAGCGACTCACTGATACTAGGAGACTTTAACCTCCCCCATATCGACTGGGCGACTCTGTCGGGTACAGAAGGTGAGTCCCATAGAATGATCGAATTTTTAGAGGAAAATTATCTAAGCCAAATGGTTTCTGAACCAACTCGACAAAATAACATACTTGACCTTGTTATAGCGACCCAAGATAACCTAGTCAGTAATGTCACGGTAGGAGAACACCTCGGTTCCTGCGATCATAAACTAGTGCGCGTTGACATTAGAGCTTAAACATCGGTGACTGAAAATAAAGTAAAGGTGCCCAATTTCAAAAGAGCCAACTTCGTAGAAATCCGACGAAAACTAATAGATATGCAACTATTAGATGATGGCAATGTAGAGGACGCCTGGCTAAGCTTTAAAAATCACTTACTCACTCAGCAGGACACATTTGTCCCCTTGTGCGAGAAGCGAATTAACACTAATAAAAGCCCACCTTGGTTTAATAGCGAAATTAAACACTCAGTCAAGGAGATAAAATTGTTTTACAGGTTAAAGAAAGAACAAAGCACGCCCGGAAACATTAGACTCTACAATGATGCCAGGCGACGAATAAACAGATTAGTACATCAGGCAAAGCGTAGATATGAAAAAAATATTGCAGCCAACTGTAAAAATAATTCGAAATCCTTCTTCAGTTTCATAAACAACAGAAAGGCAATCAGAGGTGGAATTGGACCCTTAACAAACAGCGACGGTGCACTAGTGACTGACAGCCAACACGTTGCAAACCTATTAAACAATTATTTTTCCTCGGTGTTTAATAATAACAGTCGTCCCACCACTACCACCAACACCAGTACTAATGTAAATCCCGAGCATGCATTGCCTAACTTTGAAATCAAAATCGATGAAGTCCTTAAAGCCCTCAAATCACTTAAAACAAATAAAAGTCCTGGACCTGACAAAGTATATCCAACTCTGCTGAAAGAAACAAAGTGCGAAATACTCTCCTCCCTCACAACCGTATACAATATGTCCTTGCGACAAGGCATCGTCCCTTCAGATTGGAAAAAGGCTAACGTGACACCGATTTTTAAGAAAGGAGACAAAAAACTACCAGGTAATTACAGGCCCATTAGTCTAACTTCGGTTGTAGGTAAGCTACTTGAGGGCATAATTAGAGACAAAATTGTGAGTTACCTTGAAAGCCACTCATTAATTGGGTACTCACAACATGGCTTCCGAAACAAAAGATCCTGCCTATCAAACCTATTAACCTTTTATAACGACCTCTTCACTGTTTATGACGTAACCAAATCACTGGACGTAGTCTATCTTGATTTCCAGAAAGCGTTTGATAAAGTCCCGCATCATAAATTACTTTACAAATTAAAGCAAATAGGTATTGACGGTCAAGTACACCAATGGATCGCGAATTGGTTGAGCAACAGACAACAAAGAGTAGTGATTGACGGATTTAACTCAGAGTGGGCGCCGGTCACTAGTGGCATCCCTCAGGGCTCGGTTCTTGGCCCAGTGCTCTTCATTATTTACATCAACGACGTGGATGTTGGACTCAATAATCGCATTAGTAAATTTGCAGACGACACAAAGATTGGTAACTCAGTTCTCACTGACGAAGACAGGCAAAGCCTCCAAGAGGATTTGCACAAAATTTCAGCTTGGTCGGATAGATGGGAGATGCCCTTTAACGTAAGCAAGTAACCTAAGAAGGGTGACCGCTCCAATCCCTCAAACTACCGTCCTATTGCTTTACTTTCTTGTCTATCTAAAGCTTTTGAATCAATCCTTAACCGGAAGATTCAAAAGCACCTTTCCACTTCTGACCTTCTATCTGATCGCCAGTATGGGTTCCGCAAGGGGCGTTCTACTGGTGATCTCCTAGCCTTCTTAACTGACTCTTGGTCATCCTCTCTTAGCCGTTTCGGTGAAACTTTTGCTATTGCGCTGGACATATCAAAAGCTTTTGATAGGGTCTGGCACAAATCTTTGCTTTCTAAACTACCCTCCTACGGTTTCTATCCTTCTCTCTGTACCTTTATCTCCAGTTTCCTTTCTGACCGTTCTATTTCTGCCGTGGTAGACGGTCACTGTTCTTCCCCTAAATCTATTAACAGTGGTGTCCCACAGGGTTCTGTCCTATCTCCCACTCTTTTTCTGTTGTTCATTGATGATCTTCTTTCCAAAACGAACTGTCCTATCCATTCCTACGCCGATGATTCCACTCTGCATTATTCAACTTCTTTTAATAGAAGACCCACCCTTCAGGAACTTAACGACTCAAGGCTGGAGGCTGCAGAACGCTTAGCGTCAGACCTTACTATTATTTCCGATTGGGGCAAGAAGAACCTGGTGTCCTTCAACGCCTCAAAAACACAGTTTCTCCACCTATCCACTCGACACAATCTTCCAAACAACTATCCCCTATTCTTTGACAACACCCAGCTATCACCCTCCTCAACACTAAACATCCTCGGTTTATCCTTAACTCAAAATCTCAACTGGAAACTTCATATCTCATCTCTTACTAAATCAGCTTCCTCGAGGCTGGGCGTTCTGTACCGTCTCCGCCAGTTCTTCTCACCTGCACAGTTGCTGTCCATATACAGGGGCCTTGTCCGCCCTCGTATGGAGTATGCATCTCATGTGTGGGGGGGCTCCACTCACACAGCTCTTCTGGACGGAGTGGAGGCTAAGGCTCTTCGTCTCATCAGCTCTCCTCCTCCTACTGATAGTCTTCTACCTCTTAAATTCCGCCGCAATGTTGCCTCTCTTTCTATCTTCTATCGATATTTCCACGCTGACTGCTCTTCTGAACTTGCTAACTGCATGCCTCCCCCACTCCCGCGGCCCCGCTGCACTCGACTTTCTACTCATGCTCATCCCTATACTGTCCAAACCCCTTATGCAAGAGTTAACCAGCATCTTCACTCTTTCATCCCTCACGCTGGTAAATTCTGGAACAATCTTCCTTCATCTGTATTTCCTCCTGCCTACGACTTGAACTCTTTCAAGAGGAGGGTATCAGTACACCTCTCCTCCCGAAATTAACCTTGATTTTGGACACTCCTTTAACCTCTGTTCGGGAGCAGTGAGTAGCGGGCCTTTTTTTCTTTTTTTTTCTTTGCGCCCTTGAGCTGTCTCCTTAGCTGTAAAAAAAAAAAAAAAAAAAAAAAAAGGTCCTTCAAGTTGGAACGAGGAATAAGAAGTTCGATTACGAAATGCACGGCGTTAAACTCAAAAGCGTTCAATGCGTCAAGGACTTGGGGATCAAAATCGCGTCAAACCTCAAATTCTCACAGCAATGCATTGATGCAGCAAATAAAGCGAACTGAATGTTGGGCTTCATTAAAAGAAACTTTGTATTCAAGAATAAAGATGTAATACTCCCGCTCTACAATAGTTAAGTCAGACCCCACTTGGCATATGCGGTACAGTTTTGGTCTCCCCACCATGCAAAGGATATTGCTAAATTAGAAGGTGTTCAGCGTCGGGCAACGAAAATGATCCCTTCCTTGCGCAACAAATCCTACGAAGAAAGAAAGGCTTTCTACCCTTAACATGTTCTCTCTTGAGAAACGTCGCCTCCGAGGAAAACTGATAGAATGTTTTAAAATACTTAATGGTTTCACGAATGTAGACAGATCAGCATTGTTTATGATCGATGACACTTTGCGCACGAGGAACAATGGCGTAAAACTCAGATGTAGACAAGTAAACTCAGACTGCACCAAATTTTTCTTCACCAACGTTGTAGTGCGAGAATGGAATAAGCTTCCACTATCAGTGGTCCAGTGTAACACGATTGACTCCTTCAAAAATAAGCTCGACCGTCACTTCCTTCAACTTAATATCAACTAGAGTAGAAATGCAACGTTTAGGAGCCTTCTGATTAATGTAAAATCACTTAGGTTTAAGGACAGACCACCTAGTCTGGACCATGGGGTCTGTGTGGTCTGATTTTCTATGTAAATATATGTAAATCTCTCCTCTAGATATGGTTAGTAAAGTGTTTCAAATGCATTGCAGAATGAAGAAGAAGAAGGAGGAGGAGGAGGAGGGAGAAGAGGAAGAAGAAGGAGGAGGAGGAGGAGGGAGAAGAGGAAGAGGGAGGAGGAGGAGGGAGAAGAGGAAGAAGAAGGAGGAGGAGGCTGCATGGGTATATGTGTGTGTGTGTGTGTGTGTGTGTGTGTATTTACCTAGTTGTGACATACGGGAAAAGAGCTACGCTCGCGCTGTCCCGTCTCCATATCCTCTCTTATCCAACTTTTCCTTAAAATCATGAATGTTTCTTGTACAAACCACCTCCTCCTCCAGTCTATTCCATGGCTCAATGCTTCTGTTTGGGAAGCTAAACTTTTTCACATCTCGCCTATACGTGGTCGCTCTCAACCTCTTTCCATGTCCTCTCGTTTCTCTTTCATTCCACACACACAGGTCCTCTCTGTCCAAATGCTCCACTCCGCTCGCCACCCTGTACACCGCTATCAGGTCTCCTCTTTTTCTTCTTCTCTCCAGGGTTGTGAGCCCAATGCTATTGAGTCTCTCCTCATAACTTCATAAGTCCGATCCCTAAGTTCCGGTACCATCTTAGTTGCCACTCTCTGTACTCTTTCCAGCTTTCTTATGTTCTTCTTTTCGTGAGGAGACCAGACCACTGCTGCATGCTCCAACCTTGGCCTTATCATTGTAACTATTATTTTCTTCATCATCTCCTCGTCCAAATACACAAATGCCGTCCTTATGTTCCTCAGCAAATTCATAGTTTGCCCCGTTATCCTGTTGATGTGTTTGTCCGGTGACATGTTCTCTGAGATAAGTCACTCCCAAATCTTTTTCCTCCACTCCTCTGCATATTATCTCACTTCCCATCTTATAATCATATTCACATCTTCTACCACTCCTACCAAACTCTATTTTTTTACATTTCCCAAGATTGAACTCCATCTGCCATGTACCACTCCACTCCCATATTTTGTCCAGGTCCCTTTACAATGCCTCACAGCCCTTTACATCATTCATTCGTCTCAATAGCTTTGCATCATCTGCAAACAAACTCACATAGCTGGTCACTCCGTCCACCATATCATTTATACAAACAGCAAACATTATTGGCGCCAACACCGAACCTTGTGGGACCCCACTCCTCCCTGGGCACCAGTTGGAAACCCTCATTTCCCTGTTAGTTAGGAAGTCCTCCAGCCACTTAATCAGTCCATCACCCACTCCACCCCTATTTTTAATTTTTCAATTTTTTTTTTTTTTTTTTTTTTATACGTCGCGGCATATTGGGCCAGTAGGCTTCTTCCCGGTGGGGCCTGATGGTCGGCCCAAGGCTTCTTCCCGGTGGGGCCTGATGGTCGGCCCAAGGCTTCTTCCCGGTGGGGCCTGATGGTCGGCCCAGCCCGTTCTGGCGCAGGCGAGTGTTTTATAGTGGGGCCATCTTGTGTTGGCTCATGCTGCCCCCCGGAACTCATTTTTGAGCCTCTCTTTGGAGAGGTTATCTAGAGCCCAGGTTGATGGGTGGTCTTCAGGCCAGCATGTGGGTAGTCTTAGGCCACTCGGCGGTGAATGAAAAACCTCAGCTGTGCGGCGGCCAGGATTCAAACCCGCGTCCCTCCTGGAGCTATTGAGCGCGGGGCCGTCTCGCGAACCACTCAGCCACCGCCTCTTCTGTGCGGTACTTTGTCGAATGCCTTTTCAAATCCAGGTACATTCCATCCCCGCAGCCTTCTCTCTCCTGTATTGAATCTGTCACCCTTGAGTAATGACACAACAACTTGGTGACACAAGATCTCCCTCTACTGAATCCAAACTGGCAATCCGAGATCATTTTCTCACTTTCTAAGAAATCCCATCACCTGTTCTTAACTAGTCTCTCGCATATCTTCGCAACCACACTAGTGAGTGATACCGGTCTGTAATTTAATGGGTCCTCTCTCTTTCCTCCCTTAAAAATTGGTACTATGTTTGCTCTCTTCCAATCTTGTGGTACCTTTCCATCATTCAGGGAGGCGCTCATTATGGAGTGCAGTTTCTCTGCAAGTTGCTCACTACATTCTTTCAGGATCCACCCTGATACTCCATCCGGCCCTGTCGCCTTTCTTACATCCAGCTTGTTCAAGCTTTCCTTGACCTCCTGCACCGTTAACTGTATCTCCTGCATAACCCTTCCTCTTTCCTGGCCCGGTGGTTGTACGAATTAGTCTTCCTTTGTGAAAACTCTATGGAAACTGTTGTTCATCACTTCTGCCATTTCTGCTGGGTCTTCATATGCAGTTCCATCCATTTTCAGTTTATCAATTGTTTCTCTATTCTTTAATTTGCCGTTCACATGTCTATAGAATAGTTTGGGTTGGTCTTTGCACTTGTCAATTATATCATTGTGTGTGTGTGTGTGTGTGTGTGAGTTTTATAGACAAAATTCAGAAATGATTTCTTTCAACATATATTTTATTATTATTATTACTACAAAACTTCATCTCCGTCTGTGGGTTGACACTCAACAGCTTGACAGACAGCCTCCTTCTTCTTCTTTGTCTGGGTTCTGAAAGGAAGAGAGAAAATAATAATAATAATAATAATAATAATAATAATAATAATAATAATAATAATAATAATAATAATAATAATAATAATAATAATAATAATAATAATAATAATAATAATAATAATAATAATAATAATAATAATAATAATAATAATAATAATAATAATAATAATAATAATAATAATAATAATAATAATAATAATAATAATAATAATAATAATAATAATGAAAGAATTAGTTTTATATATAGAAAGAATGGAACAGAGAGAGAGAGAGAGAGAGAGAGAGAGAGAGAGAGAGAGAGAGAGAGAGAGAGAGAGAGAGAGAGAGAGAGAGAGAGAGAGAGAGAGAGAGAGAGAGAGAGAGAGAGAGAGAGAGAGAGAGAGAGAGAGAGAGATTTACATAGATTTACATAGAAAATCAGACCACAGACCCCATGGTCCAGACTTGGTGGTCTGTCCTTAAACCTAAGTGATTTTACATTAATCAGAAGACTCCAAAACGTTGCATTTCTACTCTAGTTGATATTAAGTTGAAGGAAGTGACGGTCGAGCTTATTTTTGAAGGAGTCAATCGTGTTACACTGGACCACTGATGATGGGAGCTTATTCCATTCTCGCACTACATCGTTGGTGAAGAAAAATTTGGTGCAGTCTGAATTTACTTGTCTACATCTGAGTTTTACGCCATTGTTCCTCGTGCGCAAAGTGTCATCGATCATAAACAATGTTGATCTGTCTACATTCGTGAAACCATTAAGTATTTTAAAACATTCGATCAGTTTTCCTCGGAGGCGACGTTTCTCAAGAGAGAACATGTTAAGGGTAGAAAGCCTTTCTTCGTAGGATTTGTTGCGCAAGGAAGGGACCATTTTCGTTGCCCGACGCTGAACACCTTCTAATTTAGCAATATCCTTTGCATGGTGGGGAGACCAAAACTGTACCGCATATTCCAAGTGGGGTCTGACTAAACTGTTGTAGAGCGGGAGTATTACATCTTTATTCTTAAATAAAAAGTTTCTTTTAATGAAGCCCAACATTCTGTTCGCTTTATTTGCTGCATCGATGCATTGCTGTGAGAATTTGAGGTTTGACGCGATTTTGACCCCCAAGTCCTTGACGCATTGAACGCTTTTGAGTTTAACGCCGCGTATTTCGTAATCAAACTTCTTATTCCTCGTTCCAACTTGAAGGACCTGGCACTTGTCTACGTTAAAGGGCATCTCCCATCTATCCGACCAAGCTGAAATTTTGTGCAAATTCTCTTGGAGGCTTTGCCTGTCTTCGTCAGTGAGAACCGAGTTACCAATCTTTGTGTCGTCTGCAAATTTACTAATGCGGTTATTGAGTCCAACATCCACGTCGTTGATGTAAATAATGAAGAGCACTGGGCCAAGAACCGAGCCCTGAGGGACGCCACTAGTGACCGGCGCCCACTCTGAGTTAAATCCGTCAATCACTACTCGTTGTTGTCTGTTGCTCAACCAATTCGCGATCCATTGGTTTACCTGACCGTCAATACCTATTTGCTTTAATTTGTAAAGTAATTTATGATGCGGGACTTTATCAAACGCTTTCTGGAAATCAAGATAGACTACGTCCAGTGATTTGGTTACGTCATAAACAGTGAAGAGGTCGTTATAAAAGGTTAACAGATTTGATAGGCAGGATCTTTTGTTTCGGAAGCCATGTTGTGAGTTCCCAATTAATGAGTGGCTTTCAAGGTAACTCACAATTTTGTCTCTAATTATGCCCTCAAGTAGCTTACCTACAACCGAAGTTAGACTAATGGGCCTGTAATTACCTGGTACTTTTTTGTCTCCTTTCTTAAAAATCGGTGTCACGTTAGCCTTTTTCCAATCTGAAGGGACAATGCCTTGTCGCAAGGACATATTGAATACGGTTGTGAGGGAGGAGAGTATTTCGCTCTTTGTTTCTTTCAGCAGAGGAGAGAGAGAGAGAGAGAGAGAGAGAGAGAGAGAGAGAGGGGGGGGGGGTCTATATATTTGTCTGAGGGGGGCATGTGTCTGTGGAGGTTCTCAGCATCCTGTTGGGGGAACATCCTGTGAGTTCTGTGAGCTGTGAGCAAGAGAGAGAGAGATAGAGAGAGAGATTCAGATTCAGATTCAGATTGTTTATTATCCACAAAAGTGGTTCTTACACAGCTAACGATACAATATAACTAAATAGCGGTAATATGGTATGTAATATAGTAAAATTGTGTCACTCGTCTATAAATATAAAATAAGATAAAAACTGACACTAAGAACATATATGCAGCACAAAGTGCCAAGTCTACATATATATATTTAAAAGCAAAGACATTAAGATAGAAAAAACCTAAATGAATATATCTTCTGTTAAAAGAATTTCCTTAAGTCTAGCCTTAAAAGAAGTCATCGTCGTTTCCTGTGTGAGGGAGGGAGGGAGGGCATTCCACAGTCTGGCTGCCATTACATCGGTGCGCCTGTCACCTGAATGTGTGTTGGTGCGCGGTACATGCAGGCTGTGCCTCTGTCTTGTGACGCTACTGGTCATAGCTTGTCTGCTTCTTAGGGATAAAAGATAATCTGGATAAAACCCTCGTAAAATCTTAAATGTTGTTGTGCCCACTTCAAAAACATGTTTCTGTTTTACTCGTAACCATTGAAGTTCTTTAAAAAATGGAGATACATGATCAAATTTTTTAACGCCACCTTTGGCAACCCTCACTGCAAAATTCTGCACCTTTTGTACCCCAGCCAGCAATGTATCACTTGTAGTCCCTCATATTCTAATACAATAGTTAATTAAACTTAAAACAATTGCTTGTATAACCACGATCCTGCTATTCTTATCTAAGTTGTCACTAATTCTACTTATATACATCAAAATACCCATCACTTTCTTATTCAGTTCATTAATGTGGACGTCAAAAAGCAAATGTCGATCAAAATAAACTCCCAAGTTTTTCACATGCTTACTTGGGTGTATTACATTACCATTGAAATGCACAGTCGTGTTTGGGGGAATGTGAGATAAATGCTGCCGATTTCCTATGAAAATACACTGAGTCTTGGAAGAATTGAACAGGAGACCATTGTTAAGGTAAAACCTCCTACATTGTATTAGAGTTTCTTCGGTGTCCTTAATGATCTGACCAAGATCATGAATTGATGCAGAATGTAAGAACTGTGTATCGTCAGCATATTGTACAAGGAAACCATTAACATTTGAAGATAAATCATTGACATATATATTAAATAAGATTGGACCAAGAATCGAGCCTTGCGGGACCCCATATTCAATACCTGTCTTTTTAGATGTATGGTTATCTAGGCGAACTGACATGCTTCTGTTATTTATATAATTATTAAACCAGAATTCATCAATATTTAATAAGGAACATTTATGTAGAAGAGTTTTATGGTTTACAGAATCAAACGCTTTTGAGAGGTCACATAATGTTAGCATCGAAATTTTCTTGTTGTCCATATGATCGTATATTTTGTCAGTAATGGTGGTTAGAGCTGTTTCCGTTGATAACCTGGGTAGAAAGCCATGCTGACTATTAGAAAGTAGATTATTGGTCTCTAAGTACTTGGACAGTTGTCTGGCAACAATTTTCTCGAGTATTTTAGACACAACGGGTAAAATTGATACAGGTCTGTAGTTACTCACAACATCAGGATCACCATTTTTATACAGAGGGACAACCAGTGCATGTTTCCATGACTCAGGGAACACACCGGGCACCAGGGACGTGTTGACGATACAGGTGAGGAAAGGGGCTATAACACAGAGACCATCCCGGAGAAACCGTAACGCTATACCGTCTGACCCAATAGAGTTGGTTGCATTAAGGCCTTTAACGGTTAAGATAATGGTGTTAGAGTCCACAGGCTCTGGTCTAAAAGCAGAATTCACTTTAATGGGTTTTACATGAGGACGGTCAACAGTAACTTCTTCATTTCTTACTTCTTCTTGTGAACGTCTGAAAGAAGATTCTCCGACCTTCGAAAAGAATGTGTTGAACTCTTCAACTTTATCGTTTATGTTGACAAAATTGTGAGTATTATTTTTGTTAGTCTTATTAGGAATAATTTCCCCGATAACTTTCCAAGTAGCAGAGGTCTGTCCTTTACAATCTTTCAAACGATCTTGGTAATGCTCTGCCTTTGATCTATCAATAAGTGCTTTTACATAATATGTTTTAACAGCTTTATACTGTTCTCGCAACTCATTGTTGTTTGTATCTAATTTTAACTCTCTTTGTAAGCCATCACGGTCCTCCATCGCCTCACGAATATCGCCGCCCACCCATGGTGCCGGTGTACCTTTCACAGCTTTAGTCACCACGGGGGCACACATTTCAAGACAATAAATTAAAATTTCGTTAAAAATACACACTTGTTTGTTAATGTCAGTTAAAAATATTTCATTCATATAATGCACATTGTCTAGAAGCAACAAACAGAAAGTGTCTTTATCATAGTGTTTCAGATTATGGAAGGTTTTCATCACCGGTTTTTTTCGAGGTTTTCTTAAATTTATAACAACAGACACCAAGTCATGGTCTGCAATGACTTGAGGGACCACGTCATGGGATAGAATGACCTCAGGTTTATTAGTTATAATAAGATCCAATAGAGTAGCTGAATGTGGAGTTGTTCTTGTGGGTTTATCAATAATTTGAGTCAACTTGTTATCTCTGGTTATTTTGCTATTGTTATTTCCCTTTATCAGCATGTCATCATTAAAATCACCCAAGATAAAAACACTTTTGCCACGCAAACACACCACCCTAAAAACTTCTTGTATGTATTCAAAGGATGAGGCTAAGGCTTTGGGGCGTCGATACACACATCCAATGATAATGGCAGGCAGCTTCCTGCACTGAATCTGAACCCACACGTCCTCCACGCCTGCCTGTCCCGGCACACCTAATGTAATGAAAGAAGGATTTACAGTGCTATTTACATGCAAGCAGACACCACCTCCTCGTCCATTGTCACATCTGAATAACTGATATCCATGAATGTTAACATAACCATCTGGAGTGTTTGCATCCAACCATGTCTCACTCACACATAATACATCAATATTCCTATCAATTAACAATAACTTTACTTCATCTAAACTTGATATCAACGATTGTGCGTTAATGTGTTCTACAATTAGCGAATCCTTCTTTGAGTTCACATCGGCAGGTTCGTCATCGCCATGACTTCAACAATAATAACTACAAAGTTTATTTTTATGTCCCGGAGAATGGCATTGCTGGCAATGGAGTTTATGGTCGAATCTACAATTTGCTTGTATGTGATTAAATTCCCCACAGTTATAGCAGCCTATCTTTTTCTTGTATGTGTTGTTGTTTTCTGATACATCATAAAATCTATTAAAAGAGTTACCTACGTATTTTGCATGGTTATTCTGTGCGTTGTTTGGAGCTGTGTGCCTCTCGCGAGATTTAAAGACAAACCGTTGATCAGGATGTGAAAGACGTGGCCTTGTTACATTTGATCTGTGTTGAGCCGCCCCATGAGGGGTTGGTGGTGCTCCGAAGCCTTGATGAGGCATCACTGCTGGAGTCGAGGCGATACGGGCGTATGTTTCAGGGGAAGGATGGGAAGCAGGAGGGGGAGGGAACTGGTAGTAAAACGGTGGCTTATGAGTGGTAACAGTCGTTGCAGGTTGGGGGTGATGTGAATGATTCTCGCCTTCAGGGGTGAACGGTGTTCTTTCCTGAGAGGTAGTGAGCGTTGGGTACCGGTAATGTGTATTGACTTGGAAGGGCTGAGGGGAGACATTAACGTTTCTCTGATCAATTGACAATGGTGCCTTATGGTGGGAGCTGGTGTACTGGTGTGCTTGAGACTGCTGTTTGTCGGTTTTTGGGCGGACAAATGATTTTATGTCTTGCTTAGTATGAGCAACAAACGAGGGAATGCGCTTGGTCTCACTCCACTCAGAGCAAAGTTTGAATTCAGGACACTGTTTATCAATGGTATCCAGCAGTCTTATCACACCAAGTCTGTTAAGAATGTGAGTAGTTTTGTCACTAGAAATATTAAAACACATTTCATCTACATCACCAGTACTAAGTATAAACATAGGTGATGTGTTTACAATAGGTACACCATTTGCCTCTGCCCATCTAGCTATTTTCTCATTGTGCCGCATTATTTCATCATTTGTTTCCTGTAACACTTGAGCTGGCACAATATCACATACATAAATTTTCATGTTGGAACATTTGTATTTGAGGTCACTTACCAAAAACCCTAAATTATCAAGTATTGCTTCAGGACCCACATTATCACAAATATCATATAAACCGCAGTACAACACCAACAGAAGGGACTCGAGAAAGCTTGTGTGAGCCAGTTCCTTAGTTTATCAATCTTACCAGTACTAATAGTCCTGACAGTACAGTTTTTCGCTAAATCAGATGGTAACACCTGTTGTACATTGGTAACTCCTAACAGTAAGCAATTAGTGACGGATGGAGAGCCATTACTTACTTTCTCATCTCTGTTTTTTAACTCTAATTCATGCACTCGTTTTTGCAATATCTCAATGGTACTGTAGGCAGTTTTTACTTCTGTTGTTAGCAATTCCATTTCTAAGTCTTTTGTTTCCATCTTTGACATTATAATTCCTATACACTTTCTCAATTTCTCAATTTCACTATGTGTTTCTTCTTCTGTTACTGAAACACGAGGGGTTGTAGGGCCAGAGGTCCTGGGTGGAGGGACATCAAGACGAGGGTCATCTTGAGTGGAAGAAGCTCATTTCGATTATGCAGTTCAGTTCTAGTCCCCCTACTATAGAATGGATATCAAGATGTTAGAATCTGTACAGGGGAGGATGACAAAGATGATTCAGGGGGTGAGAAACTTGCCTTTTGAAGACAGGCTGAAGCAGTTAAATCTACACTCTAGAAAGGCGAAGGTTGCGAGGAGACTTGATCGAAGTCTATAAATGGATGAAGGGATTTAATAAAGGGGATGTCAATAAAATTTTGAGAGTGAAAGAGCCAGGTAGGACGCGTGGCAATGGTTTTAAGTTAGACAAATTCAGATTCAACAAAGACATAGGCAAGAATTGGTTCACCAATAGAGTGGTGGACGAATGGAACAGGTTTGGGAGCCATGTTGTGGGTGCCAATACCATAGATACATTCAAGAAGAGGTTAGATAAAGCCATGGATGGTGAGGTAAGGTGGGGTTGAGTGTACAGGAGCTGCCTTGTATAGGCCATCCGGCCTCTTACAGACTCCTTACGGTCTTATGTTCTTATGTTCTTATGTCCCGTCTGGCGGCGAGGGTGTCTGTCCCTGAGTGAGTTCCGGTACCAGGCCGTCTGGAGTGGAAGAGGTTAGCCACATGTCATCATACGATGCAGGTACACGAGTAACATCCACTTCATGTTGACCTTGAGTATCACCATGGCTGGCTGATGATTGACTGATGGTAAGACTGGCAGGTGGCAGGGAGGCATTGTTGTTCTGAAGTGATGCGTAAGTGGTGTCTATCGGAGACGGAGGCTGAGAGATCTCATGGCTGCGTGGTAGCTGATCTGCACCAGTCAGAGAAGGCAGGTGAGCATCATTTAAGCCCATCTGTGGTTGATTAATGGAACCATTGTGTAGTGACTGACTGCAGGCGGCCAAAGTAGCCCTGAGCTGAGTTGTGTCAGTCTGTGGTGTGGGCGTGGCAGAGAGAGAGAGAGAGAGAGAGAGAGAGAGAGAGAGAGAGAGAGAGAGAGAGAGAGAGAGAGAGAGAGAGAGAGAGAGAGAGAGAGAGAGAGAGAGAGAGAGAGAGAGAGAGAGAGAGAGAGAGAGAGAGACCAGCCTTCTGTCTCTCTTTCTCTTCTCCTTTTTAGCTTTCTTTCTCTACTACTACTACTACTACTACTATTAATCAGTTAGTGTGTGTGTGTGTGTGTGTGTGTGTGTGTGTGTGTGTGTGTGTGTGTGTGTGTGTGTGTGTGTGTGTGTGTGTGTGTGTGTGTGTGTGTGTGTGGTGATGAAACTGGTGTTGAGAGGAAGGGACGGTGATTCTGGTGATGGTGATATATATATATATATATATATATATATATATATATATATATATATATATATATATATATATATATATATATATATATATATATATATATATATATGTGTGTGGTGGTGGTGGTGATGAAAGAGTTGGTGTTGATGATAGGTGTGTGTGTGTGTGTGTGTGTGTGTGTGTGTGTGTGTGTGTGTGTGTGTGTGTGTGTGTGTGTGTGTGCTGCCCTGTTCCCTCCTTTCCTCCATGTCAAAAGTGTCTCCATCTCTCCCTGTTCTGGCACTCCCTCTCTTCACATGTGGGCTGGTCTTCCCCTGACACCCCCTCCTTCAATCCTTCCCTCACACACTCTCTTTATAAACTCATTCTCCCCCATTCTCATCACGTGTCCAAACCATCTCAGCCCACCACATTTCACCCACTCCATAATCCACCCCTTGTGCTGTCACACCCACACCTAACCATGCTAGTTTACATATCCATAACAGCCACTCTACTACCATTCCGCCAAGGACCTTTTCCTACTTATAACGTCTTCCTTTCCTCTCTCTCTCCGCCTCCCCTGTGCTTTTGGCTGCCCTAAACTGACCTGTATTCCTACACCAGTGACGTCTGCTCTCCCTCTCACTCTCATGCTTCCATGGGTTTGTTATCTCCTAATTCTCTCTCTCATAAGTGCTCTATCTCTCCTTCTCCTCATCATGCTAAAAAGGTCACTCATATGTGTGTGTGTAATTCACCACGGCCTGATCACGAGTCGGACTCGCTTTCGCCAGCAGGTACCCTTCCGACATGAGCAAGTGTGTGCTCATTATCGTCGATCTCTGAGTACTGCCTCACACACCACACACCCCATCCCCCTTGCTCAAGAGGGCACAGTAACCACTCCTACTCAATGGAAAGAATCCGGCCTGAGCGGGGCTCAAACCGCCGCCTGTTTGACCATGAAGCCTTGCAGCGCTGCGCTCTAGACAATTGAGCCACCGGAGCGGTGTGTGTGTGTGTGTGTGTGTGTGTGTGTGTGTGTGTGTGTGTGTGTGTAATTCACCTCTTGGTCTGCTGCGAGTCTCTCTCGAAACAGCCAGCCGCTCCCCTACAGAAGAGCACAGAGGTCATAGTACCGATCTTTGGGTAGGACTGAGACCACTCACACACAACACACCGCGACAACGAGGCCACAACTCCTTGCCTGACGTCGCGTACCTACTCACTGCTAGGTGAACAGGGGCTACACGTGAAAGAAGATGATTAAAAAAATCAGACCATTAGAACCCCATGGTCCACTTGGTGGTGTGTCCTTAAACCTAAGTGATTTTACAAATTTGGTCTCTCTGAGTTTACTTGTCTACATCTTTTTTTTTATTGTTCCTCGTGCGCGCAAAGTGTCATCGATCATAAAATTATTTCAACATTCGATCAGTTTTTTTCCTCATCGAGGCTCAAGAGAGAGAAAGTATGTTATGGTAGAAAGCCTTCTTGGAGGGTTGTGCGCAAGGAAGGATCATTTTCGTTGCCCGACGTAATTTGGGGACCAACCAAAATATACCGCATATCCCAGTGGGGTCTGACTAAACTGTTGTAGAGCGAGTATTATCTTTATTCTTAATAAAAAGTTTCTTTTAATGAAGCCCAACATCTATTCGCTTTATTGCTGCATCGATGCATCCGACAGTTGAAAATTTTTTGCAAATCTCCTCTGGGCTTTTTTTTCGTCTTCGTCAGTGAGAACCGAGTTACAATCTTTGTGTCGAGGCACTGGGCCAGAACCGAGCCCCTGGACGCCACACTAGTGACCGGCGCCCACTCAAGATAAACCCAACTTATCTTCACCCGGCCGGGGAATCGATCCCCGGTCCTTCTGGTTGTGAGGCAGACGCTCTACCCCTGAGTGTGTGTGTGTGTGTGTGTGTGTGTGTGTGTGTGTTCCTTCTGTAATGTAAAAAAAAAATGTAAGAATTCTCAATAAAAATATGTTAAATATATATTACTATTATTATCATATTATTATTATGAAACCAAGAGAGGAGGAGGAGGAGGAGGAAGGAAGGAAGAATACTGTGCAAGGAAGAAGAATGGAGGGAAGGAAAGGAGGAAGGAAGAGAAGGAAGAGAAGAGAAGAGAAGATAAAGAAAAAAGGGAAGGAAATATGAAGAGGAAAGGAGAGATGGAGGACAGGAGGTATTTGTAAGAAGATGTAAGGGAAGAGAACCCACAGGAAGAGGAGGAGAAGGAGGAGGAGGTAAAAATCTATATATATTTAGTCATTATAGCCTTCATTATAAGCTCCCCCTCCACCCGGCTTTCCATGTACGCCTGATTTCATGTGCGTGTATCTCTGCGCACACGCCACCTATATAACCAAATTAAATATGCACATGAACAAACTATCATGGCCAAGATATTTGAGTGAGCTATCTTTAATATCTTGGGAGCTATCTTTAATATCTTGGGAGCTATCTTTAATATCTTGGGAGCTATCTTTAATATCTTGGGAGCTATCTTTAATATCTTGGGAGCTATCTTAAATATTTTGGGAGCTATCTTTAATATCTTGGGAGCTATCTTTAATATCTTGGGAGCTATCTTTAAAAATGTTACCATATATCCTGACTGACCTCCCTTTTGGCCTTTGGGAATAGCTGATTTGAGAGGCTGAAAACTGCTAACCAAAACTTTAGGACACACACACAAAAAAAAAAGTGAAGAGGAAAAAAACCAGTTAAAACCCAGAGGGAGATTATGAGAGGAGTAAGGTGAAAAGTATATCGAGAAATATGAATACTGAAGAGGAGGAAAAGATTGAGGAAGAAGTAGATGAAGGAACTAGATTGGGAAGATACGAGGAAGGAAAAAACGGCCCATTGAAGATAAAGCCAAGGTCCCAAATGACAACAGAAACCATACAGAACAGGTCATGGAAACTAAACGACTCTGAAGAATACAAGCAAATACATGTGAGGAGAAATATGTCAGAGGATGAAAGAATGAAAGTAAAGGAAATGATAAATGAAGCGAAAAAAGGAATGAGGAAAGATCAGAAGGAAAGGAAAGTTTTTGGAGAATGAAGAACGAAAAACTGATGAAGTGGTGGATAGGAGGCGAAAAGGAGGAGTAAGGGTGTTGATAGAAGGAGGGGGAAGAAAGGGAGAAGGGAAGAAAGGTTTAAAGATTGCATACACTAACATAGATGGTCTTGTATCAAAGAAAATTGAACTAATTGATTATTTAAGGGAGAGTGATCTGGATAATGTATAGTTGAAACAAAACTTGTAAAAGAACTGGAACTTGTGCTGGAGGGAAAGATCAAGTACAACATTTGGAGAAAAGATAGGAAAGAGGGAAAGGGAGGAGGAGTGATGATAATGACGAAACAAAACTTGAAAGTGACTGAAGTGAGACATGGAAAGGACAGTGCGGAGGTGATGGCTGTGCAGGTACTGGCAAAAGGTGGAGAGAAGACTAACATAATAACAGCCTTTGTTCCCCCAACACCAAAAGTTGGAATGAAGTAAGATACAACGCCATGCTGGAAGATACAATACGGGCACTGACACACTAAATAAAAAATAATGGAAAGATAACATTAACAGGAGACTTCAGTTGCAAAGAAGTGAAATGGGAAGATTATGCAACGGAGGGTAGCGGCAATACCTGGGGAAGTAAACTATTGAAGCTGGCAACAGATAACCTGGTGACGCAGTGGGTGCAAGGAGAAACAAGGCTGGGAGGGGATGACGAACCATCAAGACTTGACCTAATTTTCACAAAAAACATGGAGTTAGATAAAGGAGTCAGTCACGAGTGCCCCTTAGGAAAGAGCGACCATGAACTATTGGAGATGAAAACTTTGGAAGGATGTGAATATCGAGAAGAGGCTTATAAGGAAAAAAGGAAAAACTACGCTAAGGCAGATTACGTAGGATTCAAGACTTTCTTTGCTGGGGTAGACTGGAGTGATGTGAGGAGGAGTACTAATATTCAGGAGAAATATGACTTTTTTATGAGTATTTACAACAGAGGAATAGATATATATGTTCCATACCACACAGTAAAAACTACAGGAGAGAAAACATGGTTTGGATGGAAGTGTGAAACAGCAAGAAGAAATAGCAATAAGGCATGGAGGAATTTAAAGAAAAGACCAAATAAAAACAACTGGGACAAATATAAAAAAGCAAGAAATGAATATGTGAAAATAAGGAGAGAGGAGGAAGCTAAATTTGAAAGAAGAATATTTTTTAATGTAAAGAAGAATCAACAATGTTTTATAAATTCGTAAACGGGAACTTAAAAAGAAGTGAAGGAGTGGAAAGGCTAAAAGAAAAAAATGTAATCTATGAAAAGGACAAAGAAATTGCAGAAATATTAAATAAAAACTTTCATAAAGTGTTTACGAAAGAAACCGTCTTTGACTGGGGGCTCGAAAATTGCAGTGAAGGGAAACTTAATCATGTAAAGGTTGAGAAAGGAACTGTTGCAGCTGATGGAAACCTTAGATGGAAGGAAAGCTATGGGACCGGATGAAATCTCGGGACATGTGCTAAAAGAGTGTAGAAATTAATTATTGGAGCCACTTTATTACATAATAACATGCTCTATAAATACAGGAAAAGTGCCCTTAGAGTGGAAAAGAGCGAACATTGTACCAATTTATAAAAGTGGAGATAAAACTGAACCACTAAATTATAGGCCAGTTTCTTTGACAAGTGTAATGGACAAGATTTGTGAAAGTATAATAAAAAACATGGTAAATGAAGGTCACTTTAGATTTAGAAAAGGGAAATTGTGTGTCACCAACTTACTATGTTTCTACTCAAGAGCAATAGATATGGTACAAGAGAGAGAAGGATGGGCTGATTGTGTATATCTAGATCTGAAAAAAGCTTTTGACAAGGTTTTGTACAAAAGGTTAATCTGGAAACTACAGCAGTGGGGTGGAATGGACGGAAAGGTTATCGAGTGGATGAAGGATTACTTAACGGGAAGAGAAATGAGGACGGGGATTAGAGAAGAGAAATCAAATTGGAGGAGAGTAGAGAGTGGAGTTCCTCAAGGCTCAGTTCTGGCACCAATAATGTTCATAATATATATAAATGATATGCCGATGGGTATAAAAAGTTATAAGAGCATTTTTGCAGACGATGTAAAGTTAATAAGAAAAGTGAAGACGGAGGAAGACTGTGAGGAGCTGCAAAAAGACCTGGATAAAGTGTACAAATGGAGCCAGTTATGGGAGATGAAATTTAATGCAAACAAATGTCATGTTATGGAAATGGTGAAAAGTAAAAAAAGATCAAGGAAAACATACAGGATGGGAGAAGAAAACTTAAAGGTGGTACAAGAAGAAAAGTTTTGGGAGTAACGATGCAAGACACACTATCCCCAGAAAAGCATATAAAGAAGCTGTTTGGAGAAACCTGCAGGATGATGCAAAATATAAGGGTATCATTCCACTATATGGACAAAGAAATGATGAAGAAAATAATAACATCAATGAAAAGACCAAAGCTTGAATATGATGCAGTTGTGTGGTCGCCTCACAAAAAGAAGAACATCAGAAAGTTGGAAAGGATACAGAGAATTGCAACTAAAATGGTCCCAGAACTCTCGAGTATGACGTATGAAAACAGATTGAATGAGATGGACTTGATAACACTGGAACAAAGAAGGGAGAGAGGAGATCTGATTATGTTGTATAAGTTGGTAAATAAGTTTGATGAGGTGGATAGAGATGATCTCTTCTCAACTTCGAGAACGCAGGGGCTGAGAGGGCATGGAAAAAAACTTAATAAAGGAACCTGTTTGAGTGACTTGAAAAAGTATAGTTTTCCACATAGAAGTGTTAACACATGGAACAGCTTGCGGGAAGAGGTGGTGGAGGTGAGCAGTGTCCAACAAATGAAGGAAAGGCTCCATGAATGTAGATATGGAGATGGGACTATTAGAGCTTAGTTCGGGCCCGGTAGACTACAAATAGGTAAATACAAATAGGTAAACACACACACACACACACACACACACACACACACACACACACACACACACACACACACACACACAGCCCCTTCAACCTCGTCTGTTTGAGAGAATAAATAAATAAATAAATATATATATATATATATATATATATATATATATATATATATATATATATATATATATATATATATATATATATATATATATATATATATATATATATATATATATATATATATATATATATATATATATATATATATATATATATATATATATATATATATATATATATATATATATATATATATTATTATTATTATTATTATTATTATTATTATTATTATTATTATTATTATATTATTATTATTATTATTATTATTATTATTATTATTATTATTATTATTATTATTATTATTATTATTATTATTATTATTATTATTATTATTATTATTATTATTATTATTATTATTATTATTATTATTATTATTATTATTATTATTATTATTATTATTATTATTATTATTATTATTATTATTATTATTATTATTATTATTATTATTATTATTATTATTATTATTATTATTATTATTATTATTATTATTATTATTATTATTATTATTATTATTATTATTATTATTATTATTATTATTATTATTATTATTATTATTATTATTATTATTATTATTATTATTATTATTATTATTATTATTATTATTATTATTATTATTATTATTATTATTATTATTATTATTATTATTATTATTATTATTATTATTATTATTATTATTATTATTATTATTATTATTATTATTATTATTATTATTATTATTATTATTATTATTATTATTATTATTATTATTATTATTATTATTATTATTATTATTATTATTATGATTATTATTATTATTATTATTATTATTATTATTATTATTATTATTATTATTATTATTATTATATTATTATTATTATTATTATTATTATTATTATTATTATTATTATTATTATTATTATTATTATTATTATTATTATTATTATTATTATTATTATTATTATTATTATTATTATTATTATTATTATTATTATTATTATTATTATTATTATTATTATTATTATTATTATTATTATATTATTATTATTATTATTATTATTATTATTATTATTATTATTATTATTATTATTATTATTATTATTATTATTATTATTATTATTATTATTATTATTATTATTATTATTATTATTATTATTATTATTATTATTATTATTATTATTATTATTATTATTATTATTATTATTATTATTATTATTATTATTATTATTATTATTATTATTATTATTATTATTATTATTATTATTATTATTATTATTATTACTTTTATGTTCACGTGTTTAGGCGTGTGGAGCCGTATCTAATTTTTATTTTACAGCTGTTAATTTTCTGGCGTGTATATGTTTAATATTTTTCCTGAACTATAACATTGTTGCGTATTTTAGGTATTGTCATTCATTTTATTTTCTCCTTTCTTTTGTGTATTTTACTGCACAGTGGAGAAGATAGTTTTATCTTGCTAAAGTACTCACTCATTATTCTTTTTCCTCTTTTTTTTATGCATTTTAGAAGCATCGGGGAAGAGTGAGCACATCCTTAGCAGTGAATGATTATTACTTTAATTATTTTTGCAGCGATACTTTTTTTCTTTTACCATTTTTTTTTTTTTTACAACAAAGGAGATAGCTCAAGGGCACAAAAAAGGAAACAATAATAAAAAAAAAAGCCCGCTACTCGCTGCTCCTAAAAAGAATCAAAAGAGGTGTCCTGATACCCTTCTCTTGAAAGAATTCAAGTCGTAGGCAGGAGGAAATACAGAAGAAGGAAGATTGTTCCAGAGTTTACCAGCGTGAGGGATGAAAGAATGAAGATGCTGGTTAACTCTTGCATAAGGGGTTTGGACAGTATAGGGATGAGCATGAGTAGAAAGTCGTGTGCAGCGGGGCCGCGGGAGGGGGGGAGGCATGCAGTTAGCAAGTTCGGAAGAGCAGTCAGCGTGAAAAAATCGATAGAAGATAGAAAGAGAGGCAACATCGCGACGGAATTTAAGAGGTAGAAGACTATCAGTAGGAGGAGAGCTGATGAGACGAAGAGCCTTAGACTCCACTCTGTCCAGAAGAGCTGTGTGAGTGGAGCCCCCCCATACGTGAGATGCATACTCCATACGAGGGCGGACAAGGCCCCTGTATATGGATAGCAACAGCGCGGGGGAGAAGAACTGGCGGAGACGATACAGAACGCCCAACCTCGAGGAAGCTGATTTAGCGAGAGAGGAGATGTGAAGTTTCCAGTTGAGATTTTGAGTTAAGGATAGACCGAGGATGTTTAGTGTTGAAGATGGTGATAGCTGAGTGTTGTCGAAGAAAAGGGGATAGGTGTTTGGAAGATTGTGTCGAGTTGATAGGTGGAGAAATTGAGTTTTTGAGGCATTGAAGGACACAAGGCTCCTTCTGCCCCAATCGGAAATGATAGCAAGGTCTGAGGTTAAGCGTTCTGCAGCTTCCAGTCTGGAGTCGTGTACTTCCTGTTGTGATGGTCTTCTGTTGAAAGAAGTTGAATAATGCAGAGTGGAGTCGTCGGCGTATGAGTAGACAGGACAGTTTGTTATGGAAAGAAGATCACTGATGAATAACAGGAAGAGAGTGGGTAATAGGACAGAGCCCTGTGGAACACCATTGTTGATAGGTTTAGGAGAAGAACAGTGACCGTCTACCACCGCAGAGATAGAACGGCCGGAAAGGAACCTGGAGATAAAGGAACAGAGAGAGGGATAGAATCCGAAAGAAGGCAGTTTAGAAAGCAAAGACTTGTGCCAGACTCTATCGAAGGCTTTCGATATGTCTAGCGCAACAGAGAAAGTTTCACCGAAACGGCTAAGAGAGGATGACCAAGAGTCAGTTAAGAGAGCAAGAAGATCGCCAGTAGAACGCCCCTTGCGGAACCCATACTGGCGATCAGATAGAAGGTTAGAAGTGGAAAGGTGCTTCTGAATCTTCCGGTTAAGGATTGATTCAAAAGCTTTAGATAGACAGGAAAGTAAAGCTACAGGGCGGTAGTTTGAGGGATTAGAACGGTCACCCTTCTTAGGCACAGGCTGTACAAAGGCATACTTCCAGCAGGAAGGAAAGATAGATGTTGATAGGCAGAGACGAAGGAGTTTGACCAGGCAGGGTGTCAACACGGAAGCATAGTTTTTAAGGACAATAGGAGGCACTCCATCAGGTCCATAAGCCTTCTGAGAGTTGAGGCCAGAGAGGGCATAGAAAACATCATTTGGAAAACTCTTAATAACAGGTATAAAGGAGTCAGAGGGGGGATGAGTAGGAGGAATATGCCCAGAATCGTCCAGGGTGGAGTTCTTACAGAAAGTTTGAGCGAAGAGTTCAGCCTTAGAGACAGATGAGACGACAGTGCTGCCGTCAAGGTTAAGGAGAGGAGGGAAAGAGGAAGAGGTGAAATTGGAGGAGATATTTTTGGCTAGATGCCAGAAGTCACGGGAGTAATTAGAAGAAGCAAGGTGTTGACATTTTCTATTGATAAAAGAAGTTTTGGTAGGTCGGAGAATAGATTTGGCATGATTCCGGGCTGAAATGTAAAGGTCATAGTTATCGAGAGTTCGAAGGCTCTGGAACCCTTTGTGAGCTGCCTCTCTATCTTTAATAGCACGAGAACAAGCATGATTAAACCAAGGCTTTTTAGCATGAGGAGTAGAGAAAGAACGTGGAATGTATGCCTCCATGCCAGAGACAATCACCTCTGAGATGTGCTGGGCACACACAGAGGGGTCTCTCTCCTGGAAGTAGTAATCATTCCACGGGAAATCGGAAAAGTACATCCTCAGGTCGTCCCACCGAGCTGAAGCAAAATGCCAGAAGCATCGCCTCTTCGGTGGGTCCAGAGGATGTACAGGAGCGATAGGACAGGAAATAAAAATAAGGTTATAATCGGAGGACCCCAACGGAGAGAACAGCTTGACAGAGTAAGCAGAAGGATTAGAGGTAAGGAAGAGGTCTAGAATGTTGGGCCGGTCTCCAACACGGTCGGGAATACGTGTAGGGTGCTGAACCAACTGCTCTAGGTCGTTGAGGAGAGCAAAGTTGTAGGCTTGTTCACCAGGCTGGTCAGTTAAAGAGGATGAAAGCCAAAGCTGGTGGTGAACATTGAAATCTCCCAAGATGGAGATTTCAGCGAAGGGAGAGTGAGTCAAGATGTGCTCCACTTTAGAAATCAAATTGTCAAAGAATTTTACATAGTTAGTAGAGTCAGGTGAGAGATAAACAGCACAGATGTATTTAGTGATAGAATGACAATGAAGTCTTAGCCAGATGGTGGAAAATTCAGAAGAGTCAAGGTCGTGGGCACGAGAGCAAGTGATGTCGTTGCGCACGTAGGCGCAACATCCAGCTTTGGATAGAAATTTAGGATAGAGATAGTAGGAGGGAACAGAGTAGAGGTTGCTGTCAGTAGCCTCAGAAATCTGTGTTTCGGTGAGGAAGAGAAGATGAGGTTTAGAGGAGGAGAGATGGTGTTCCACAGAATGAAAATTAGAACGAAGACCACGAATGTTGGAGAAATTGATAAGGAGGAGGTTCGAGGAGTTATCAGGACACCTCTCAAGTCGGCAGCCAGAAGGGGAGTCCTCCCTGGGGGAATTTATGGCCCCCCCCCAGGCGGGGACTCCGAGGCAGTGTTTTTTTTCGCCATGTTGAATTTTGAATTTTGGGAAAAGGTGTGTGTGTTGTGTGAATGTAGTGTGGTGTAGAAAGAAGAGGAACTGTTTTTAGAAAGCATGCTGAACTGCTCTCTGGTGTTGATGAGACAAAAGGGAAAGGTTAGTGAGGACATGGGAAGGGTCTTTGAAGGGCTTCAGCACCCTCCTCGCTTCCCACATATCCTCACCTGGAGTAGCTCACGCCCGTTCGGTAGGTGTCTTCCTACCTCCTCCTACCTTACTCCTCATTGTACTATAGTAACTCTTTTTAATGGCAGAGAAACCTGACCCAAAGTTACAAGCTCTCACCGAGGACTATAGGAGTGGGTAAAGGGAAAGGACAGTGACGTCAAGGATAACGGTAACTGTCATGTAAGGAGTGGTAGCAGTCTTCAAAGGGTGCTTTCTCCTCCTTCTGAGCTGCATGAGCAAACACGAGGTATTTACCTTAATTCCACAATGGCTTCTGCCCCTAATCTCCCGCTACCAGCAACAGCAGTTAGGCCTTTCGCAGGTTCGGAAGCAGATTATTCGGCCAGGGACTTCTTGTTTCAATGTGAGGTTGTCATGAACATTTCATTCGTGTCAAATCCGGGAGATAAAATATCTCTCAACCGCTCGAGGGTCAAACCCAGAACGGGAGCCGCGGCCCTCATAAACAGGAGCGCGTTCACAGAACGGAAGGATTATGATGCGTTTAGGTTATTTTTTCTTAAAACATTTGGGAAAGACGGGGAACACAGCCTCGTAAAGGGTGTAAATTTTGCTGTGGACACTGTGCAAACGAGTGGCCTTTTTAATTAACAGGCCAGTGGACGCCTACCGGCTGTCTACTGATTTGATCTCGTGTTTAAAACAAGGAAACTGGACAGATGGAGAAACCATATCTGTAGCTATACTCGTAAATTTCTAGAGTTCCTTGTGTACATGATTGTCCTTAAAGTTCCTCGTCGAAGGAGTTCAGTATCCCTTGACTACAGCCCCACTGACAACCTGCACGATTTTGTGCTTAAACTGAAGTCCAAAATTGAAGAGAAGGACATTAGGCACAAAAAGGGTGTGGAAAACCGAACGTGCGCCCCATAACGACCCGAAGTAGAAACTCAGGAGTCGAATGGAAATTAGACTGCGATTGGGCCTAACGGTAGCACTTTGTTTGAATATATCGTGGCCGCGTGCAGTCAACCAACTTTTATGGCACTTTGGGTCCTTTTTGAAGCTTCTTTTGCCGTCGACACGTTCGTCGGGGAGGGGGGCCTTCGCGACCCGCTGACCTAAACTTCTTTGGGTGTCACCAGCGGTAATAAAAAAAAAAATCCTTGTTGTGTTCTTTTACCCGTTGTTTAGGCATAAATAGTCAGACAAGTAGGTGGACGGAAATTTGAGCCTTACGATCTACTTTTTAATACACAGAATTGTGCATAGTGATCGTCTCCAAACACTAGCGCATGCTTGAGGTTCAACCTGACGCTGCTTTGTGTATCTTTCCACCACACGACTATAACCTGCATCCTCGCAATTACTAATTTATGTTTGGTTCCTGAGCTTTTGCCTGCATCTCTTTCATGCGAGAGGGGAGTGCCCATTTATTGTTACTTCCATGATTATTTTTATTATCATTGGCATTTCCCTATGTTGTATCGTTAGGCGGGCTCTGACTTGTATAATAATCTTTAAAGCAACTGTAACAAGACCACGCTTAGCTACTGCACATTGCGCGACTGCAACATGGGTAGGTACATTACTTTTAAAGGTCAGATGAGTCGCGGGGCCGCGACTTTTAGGGAACCGAGCGATGTAATATATATATTATCATGTATATATGAATGTATGACTGTATGTGTCGAAACACAAGCTCAGTGTCACCACAGGATGTTATGGGACACGTCAGAGCTGATGGCCATGGGAACTGTGCTGAGCTGACGGTGGAAGCAGCACTCATCAGCACCGGAACGTTGTAAGTTCCGGCAAAGGAGCAACGCACATATATACCATTCGCCCGAGCTACCAGAGGAGAACACTGGCGCGGGCACGAGACACAAGGTCCGCTGTTGTTGTCTTACTTATCTTCGTGCGACTCGCTCACATAAACTTTGTAACAATTGTGTAAAACTGTAAATATAGTTAAAACTAATCACACTTTTAATATACCAGAGAGAGAGAAGTGAACTCAAAGTGAACTTAACGGCTCCGCTCGGCCACACATCATCTACCTCACTTAACCAAAGGCTATTCTGTTATCTCACCTGCTACAATCAACTCGTGAAGCAGGCCACGGTAACACCGGCCCTGTGACGAGTGAGATAACAGTTTGCGCTTTAAATTAACACTTAACACGAACCACCTTAAAAATAACACTTAAAAACGGTTAACAAGGGATTGTTCCAACCTACATTCCGAATATTGCACTTCCCTACATTAAACTCCATCTGCCATTTCTCAGCCCAGTCATACAATCTATTTAGTTTGTTCTGGAGAATACTAGCGTCCTGATCCCATTCAATTACCCTACCGATCTTGGTATCATCAGCAAACTTACTGACATCACTACTAATTCCTGTATCTAAGTCATTGATATAAATGATAAACAACAGTGGACCTAATACCGAACCTTGTGGGACCCCACTCGTAACACAGTAAAAGTAGTAGTAGCAGTAGTAGTAGTAAAAGTAATAGCAGTAGTTGTAGTAGAAGTAGCAGTAGTAGTAGTAGTAATAGTAGTAGTAGTAGTAGTAGTAGTAGTAGTAGTAGTAGTAGTAGTAGTAGTAGTATCAGTAGTAGTAGTAGTAGTAGTAGCAGTAGTAGTAGTAGGAGGAGGAGGAGGAGGAGAAGAAGGAGGAGAAGAAGGAGGAGGAGTAGTATTAGTAGTAAAATCGTCCGAGGAGGCGGTGGCTGTGGAGTTAGCGTGCCGCCCGCCGCCAGAGGCTGGGTTATTCATCCACCGCCGAGTTCCCGGAGACACATGTGGTCCTGAAGACCATCTATCAACCCTTACACTTGATTCTCTCTCTATGGAAAAAGAGAGGATCAAAGATGAGCTTTGGGGGGTCAGCATGAGGCAAGCATGATGGGACCACTATAAACACTTGCCTGCGCCATAATGGCCTGGGGTCGATCATCAGGCCACACCAAGAAACAGGAGCAATAAAGAACAGAACCATAAAGAAAAAAAGGAAATAAGTTGTCGATGTAGCAGTCAAAGGAATAATAGTTCGTAGTAGTATAAGTAGCAGAAGCAGCACTTGCCGCAGTAATAGATCATTCAGTCAACAAATGGTGGCATACGCCTGAGGGTGCGTTTTCTCCCCCACGCTAAGTCGCCAAGTCCCGGGGTCCCTCCGTGCAAGTCTCCCTGCAGGCCCCCTTCTCATCCGAAGCACCTCCTGGAAATATCTGTCGATTTGCTCAAGCCATGAACTCTGTGGACGTCCCCTTGACCTCCTCCACTCAGGGTTGTCTCTTATAAAAACAACCTGATGAGCAGGGTCGGCTTCTGGGTAGCGTGCCACATGCCTGTATAGCTGGAGTTGACGTTGACGGACTATGCGACTAATATAATATGTCGAATCAGGGCCGCTTTCACAGTCACTTTCTTTGTTTTGATCGTTACCAATGGCGGAGATCGCCGCTATAGTATTTCTTCGTAAAACTGGCCGATAGGGTAGTTGCGGCTGCGGGGTTAGCCTAGTCCCGCACCTTACCACACCTTACCACACACTCTCAACACCATGGAGATATAAAAAGGTGGAGTGGCCCTGAGGCGAGCGGGCTGAAGCCAAGCGAACTGTTGTTGTCGTTGTTGTTGGGGGCTAAGGCGCGCTGAGCAGCGCCTGCCGAGTGGCGATCATTCATCGCATGGAGATATTCTGCGACTCATAGCGGCCCATTGCAAAGGCGCACACTAGATGATTAATAGGGAGTGTACTTTCAATGCACTGTTTGATGTAATGAATTCTAGAAATCCTTGCAGTTATGGATGGAAACGCCATTTGCAAGTAGATAATAATAACGAAGTAATGAAATTCATTGCAGACGTACAACAGTATCTGGTGCCCATAACACTACCACTACCACTACCACTGTTCAATCCAGAAGAAAAACAGGATTTATTGGATTTCTTGCATGCTACAAAAGTCTTGAAGTGATGAATGAAATGTTGGTTCTTCCTTCAGAGCCAAAGCTGAATTACCTTTTAACTTACAAGATGAGCCAGGACCATATTGAAATATTTTTCAGCAAAATTAAAAGTATGGGAGGGCTCAACAATAACCCGTCAGCTCGGCAGTTCTCAGCTGCTTACAAGAGAGTGTTAACACCGTGAAATACAAGAGGTAACTCGTGGGAACTGTATACCCCTGGAGTCTGTCCCTATCCTTACTGCCTGGAGTCTCTGTGCACAAACTGCTTTTGCAAATGTACCATCAAGTACTGCCATTAACTGTTCCCTCAGCAAACACAGAGTTATAGAGACTGATACAAGTGCTGCAAATGAAGCGTACCATCTACTCTCTGAGCCGGATAATGAGGTCTGTGATCTCTTCTTATACTGAAAAGATTGTAGAATATATAGCCGGCTTTGTTAGATTCAAACTAAAGAGATCTTTAATGTGTGAAGCATGTTGCAATGTTTTATGTGGCAAAACTGCTGATGTGACTCAGGAATTAATAAGAGTAAAAAATAAAGACCGCCTGCTTTCTCCATCCAGAGATGATGTTGACATGTGTTTTACGTGTGAAAATAAATTTAGAGAGAAAGTATTGTTGTCTAGTGAGCGCCCATATGCAAAACTGTCATCGTATGTCTGCCACAACATCGTGACTCTGGTATTATCAACATTTCAGGAGAGGAGTGTCTTCTCAGGCCTAGCAGAACACATGTCAGACAGTGATCCTGTAAATAATCACCTTGTGTTACTAATCAAGGCTGTGGCTGAGATATATCTACAGGTTAGGTACAGGTACGCAGCCAGACAGTTCACTGCACGACATGCGTCACTTAAAGGGTTTAAAAGCAGAACTAAGATGAATAAACTGGTATTATTTAGTGGTATGTAATTCTATGCATAGTATATAATATGTAGCTTAGGGAATTGTTGTCATGCAATACATATATTACGCGCTAACATAGAAGTATAATGTCACACGCCTGGATATTATCATTGAGTGTAAACAGTGTGAAAAAGTGGGGAAAAAAGATGTCTCAGCGACCCCGCGCCTGACTTAGCCCCCAACAGTATGGCGGACGGGGCAGAGCGGCAGCTTCTCCCAATAGCGCTGACCAGGAGCCTCAGGGCCACTCCACCTTTTAATACCTCCATGCTCTACACCTCTCGCTTCTTCTGCAGCCGCCACTACCCGATAGGCAAGTTTCACGTGGAAAGCTATAACGTCGATCGCCGCCATTGGTAACGATCAAAACAAACAAAGTGACTGTGAAAGCGGCCCTCAGTGTCACGAAGTAGTCGCCGGTTGGATACAAAGTCATTCCAGCGTCACTTATAACTGAAAGTATCTATCCGCCTCTTCAAGTTACTGTTCAGTGTCCATGTTTCACAGCCATAGAGAAAGGCAGGAAGCACAAGGGACCGGAAGATAAGAACATAAGAACATAAGAACATTGGGAAACTGCAAAAGGCAAAAGGTACACAGGGCAGCTCCAGAATCCCCCCACTACTCACGATGGGTGAGGTGTAGTTTCAGGGGTTACAGGTAGAGGCTTGATCCTCGTATACCTTCGGTACGGGCGTACGCTAAAGTACCCTGTCTCCTTACTGCACCCACACCTCACTGCCACCTGTCATCCTCGTCCATGTAGTTATCCAGTCTACTCTTAAAACAAGCTATCGTCCCTGCACTAACTATGTGATTGCCGAGTCTATTCCATTCCCCCACCACCCTATTACTAAACCAATGCTTGCCTATATCTCTCCTAAATCTATACTTTTCGAATTTAAATCCATTACTGCGTGTTCTATCCTGCTGGCTAATTCTCAATACTTTACTTATATCGCCTTTGTTATAACCCTTGACCCATTTGAATACTTCTATCAGATCTCCCCGCACTCTTCGTCTTTCTAGTAAATGTAAGTTTAGATGTTTCAGCCTATTTTGATATGGGAGGTTCCTCAGCCCCTGAATCATCTTGCTCATCCTCCTCTGAACTGATTCTAGCAAATTGATGTCCATTCTGTAGTGTGGGCACCAAAACTGGACAGCATAATCTAAGTGTGCCTAACTAACGCTAAATAGAGTCTGAGGATGACCTCTGCACTCCTGTTGGTTACCGTCCTGTTAATAAAGCCTAATACCCTGTTAGCCCTATTCCTTGCACTAATACATTGCTTCCTTAGTTTTAGGTCAGAGTTCACTAACACTCCCAAATCCCTTTCACACTCTGATCTGCCTATCGCTGTGGAGTCTAAACTATACCCGTGTAATGGGTTGCGTGTTCCTACACTAAGTACGCTACACTTGGTGATGTTAAAATTCATCTGCCATTTTTCTGACCAAGCTGACAGTTTGTTGAGATCCTCCTGCAGTGCTCTAGCATCCTCCCCTGTCCTAATAGTGCGTCTTATTTTAGTGTCATCTGCAAGTTTACCTATGTCACTAGTTATCCCATTGTCTATGTCATTGATGTAGATAATGAATAAAAGCGGGCCTAAAACTGAACCTTGAGGAACCCCACTGGTAACATTACTCCATTCGGATTTTTTACCGTTAATAGTAACCCTCTGTTTCCTGTCGCTAATCCACGCCTTAAAACAAATAAAAGTCCTGGACCTGACAAAGTATATCCTACTCTGCTCAAAGAAACAAAGAGCGAAATAGTCTCTTTCCTCACAACCGTATTCAATATGTCCTTGCGACAAGGCATCGTCCCTTCGGATTGGAAAAAGGCTAACGTGACACCGATTTTTAAGAAAGGAGACAAAAAACTACCAGGTCATTACAGGCCCATTAGTCTAACTTTGGTTGTAGGTAAGCTACTTGAGAGCATAATTAGAGACAAAATTGTGAGTTATCCTGAAAGCCACTCATTAATTGGGGACTCAAACATGGCTTCCGTAACAAAAGATCCTGCCTATCAAATCTATTAACCTTTTATAACGACCTCTTCACGGTTTATGACGTAACCAGATCACTGGACGTAGTCTATCTTGATTTCCAGAAAGCGTTTGATAAAGTCCTACATCATAAATTACTTTACAAATTAAAGCAAATAGGTATTGACGGTCAAGTACACCAATGGATCGCGAATTGGTTGAGCAACAGACAGCAAAGAGTGGTGATTGACGGATTTATCTCAAAGTGGGAGCCGGTCACTAGTGGCGTCCCTCAGGGCTCGGTTCTTGGCCCAGTGCTCTTCATTATTTACATCAATGATGTGGATGTTGGACTCAATAATCGCATTAGTAAATTTGCAGACGACACAAAGATTGGTAACTCGGTTCTCAATGACGAAGACAGGCAAAGCCTCCAAGAGGATTTGCACAAAATTTCAGCTTGGTCGGATAGATGGGAGATGCCATTTAACGTAGACAAGTGCCAGGTCCTTCAAGTTGAAACAAGGAATAAGAAGTTCGATTACGAAATGCGCGGCGTTAAACTCAAAAGCGTTCAATGCGTAAAGGACTTGGGGGTCAAAATCGCGTCAAACCTCAAATTCTCACAGCAATGCATCGATGCAGCAAATAAAGCGAACAGAATGTTGGGCTTCATTAAAAGAAACATTTTATTCAAGAATAAAGATGTAATACTTCCACTATACAATAGTTTAGTCAGACCCCACTTGGAATATGCGGTGCAGTTTTGGTCTCCCCACCATGCAAAGGACGTTGCTAAATTAGAAGGTGTTCAGCGTCGGGCAACAAAAATGATCCCTTCCTTGGGCAACAAATCTTACGAAGAAAGGCTTTCCACCCTTAACATGTTCTCTCTTGAGAAACGTCGCCTCCGAGGAAAACAGATCAAATGTTTTAAAATACTTAATGGTTTCACGAATGTACACAGATCAACATTGTTTATGATCGATGACACTTTGCGTACGAGGAACAATGGCGTAAAACTCAAATGTAGACAAGTAAATTCAGACTGCACCAAATTTTTCTTCACCAACGTTGTAGTGCGAGAATGCAATAAGCTCCCACCGTCAGTGGTCCAGTGTAACACGATTGACTCCTTCAAAAACAAGCTCGACCGTCACTTCCTTCAACTTAATATCAACTAGAGTTGAAATGCAACGTTTTGGAGCCATCTGATTAATGTAGAATCACTTAGGTTTAAGGACAGACCACCTAGTCTGGACCATGGGGTCTGTGTGGTCTGATTTTCTATGTAATTCTATGTAATTCTCTCTCTCTCTCTCTCTCTCTCTCTCTCTCGTTTTGGAGCCTTCTGATTAATGTAGAATCACTTAGGTTAAAGGACAGACCACCTAGTCTGGACCATGGGGTCTGTGGTCTGATTTTCTATGTAAATGTAAATCTCTCTCTCTCTCTCTCTCTCTCTCTCTCTCTCTCTCTCTCTCTCTCTCTCTCTCTCTCTCTCTCTCTCTCTCACTAAAAAAAAAAAAGTAACAACCTAAAAGTGTACAAAGTCCATTGAAAAGAGAGAGAGAGAGAGAGAGAGAGAGAGAGAGAGAGAGAGAGAGAGAGAGAAGGATTAGGGTGATTAGAAGGGAAAGGTGAAAGCGTTCTCAGTATCGAGAATATAAGGCGCGCGCATGTTCGTCTTCCTCCATATCGAAAACACAAACCGTGTTATGGACTTGCCGGTGCCGCCGATGGCAAAATTCTCGAGATCGATGATAAAACTGCCGAAATAAACGCTCGTGTGACCCGGTCTTTAGATCCAGCCGGTACCGGCACTAGTGGCAATGGTCAGTGCCGAGTGATCATGAGTCTTCCCGGCACTGGGTACCGGTACCGAGTGCGGCTGAATCGATTCTTCTCGGCACTGGGTACCGGTACCAAGTGCCGAGAAGAATCGATTCAGCCGGCACTCGGTAAAGGTACCCAGTGCCGGGAAGACTCATGATCACTCGGCACTGACCATTGCCACTAGTGCCGGTACCGGTCCCGTCTCCGTATCTACATTTATCCAACTTTTCCTTAAAGCTTTGCACACTTCTCGCCGATACTACATCCTCACTTAGTCTGTTCCAAACCTCTATATTTCTTTTTGGGAAGCTATATTTCTTTATGTCTCTCAAGCATCTTCCCTTCTTCAGTTTTTTACTATGTCTTCTTGTGTTCCTGGTAGTAATTTCTTCTTTTAGTAGTAACTCCTCGTTGTCTACTTCTTCCATTTTGCTCAATAATTTGTAATTTGTATTAGGTCTCCCCTTTCTCCTCTTTGTTCTAGTGTTGGTAAGTCCATTTCCTTTAGTCTTTCCTCGTATGTCAATCCCTCCAGCTCTGGAACCATTTTTGTTGCCATCCTTTGTATTCTTTCTAGTTTCTTTTTTGGGTTTCTTCTTATGGGGAGACCACACTGCCTCCGCATATTCCAACTTTGGTCTGATCAAAGTGGTAATTAACTTTTTCATCATATCCTTATCCATGTAGTGGAATGCTATTCCTATATTTCTCACCATGTTATACGTATCACCGAATATCCGATTAACATGACTCTCTGGCTGTTTATTATCTTGCATTATTACTCCCAGATCTCTCTCTCCGTGTAATTTCTTTAATGTTTCACCATCTCCCATTTATATGTCCATTTTGGTCTCCCTTCACATTTTCCCATTTCCATAACATGACATTTCTTCACATTGAATTTCATCTCCCATTCCATACTCCACTTCCAAATCTTGTTTAGGTCTTCTTGCAGAGTATCGCAGTCTTTACTGTTTCTTATATGTCTTAGCAGCTTTGCATCATCTGCAAACAGGCTCATATAACTATTTGCTCCCTCTGGCATGTCATTAATATATACTAGGAAAAGTATTGGTGCCAATACCGATCCCTGAGGCACTCCACTCTACAGTTCTCCGTTCCAATTTTATGTCCTTAACCACTGTTCTCATCTCTCTTCCCCTTAGGTAGCTTTCCATCCAGTTCTTCATTTTCCCTTTCAATCCTCCTTTATTTTCTAGTTTCCATAGCAGTCTTGTATGTGGAACTTTGTCAAACGCCTTCTTCAGGTCCAGGTAGACACAATCAACCCATCCGTCCCTTTCCTGTATTTTATCTGTCACTCTTGAGTAAAAGCTCAGTAAGTTTGTCACACATGAGCGCCCTTTTCTGAATCCATACTGTTTAGCTACTTGTGATTAAATTTTCCTCCTCTAGAAATTGCGTCCATTGTTTCTTTATCACTTTCTCACATATTTTACATACTACACTGGTCAATGATACGGGTCTGTAGTTCAGGGGTTCTTCCTTCCTTCCACTTTTGTATATGGGGACCACTTCGGCCATTCGCTACTCCTTAGGCACTGTACCAGTTGTTATTGAGTATTTAATGATGTCATATATCGGTCTAACCAGCTCATTTCTGCATTCTTTCAATATATAGCCTGAGACTCCATCCGGTCCTACAGGCTTCCTCTCTTCCAGCTCCCCCAACAACTCATATATCTCCTCTTTATTTACTGTAACTTCTTCCATACGAACATTTATCTTGTTTTCTTGTGGCTCATTAAATATTGATTCATTAGTAAAAACTTGCTGGAACTTTTTGTTTAGTAACTCCGCCATGTCTTTAGGTTCATCGATTGTCACATTCCCATCGCTCAGTGTTTCTCTTGGTTTAATCTTACCATTTATGACTCTGTAAAATAGTTTAGGTTGTTCCTTGCACTTTCCCACAATATCCTTTTCATATCCCTGTTCTTCTTCCTTCCTTATTTTCACGTATTCATTTCTCGCTACCTTAAAATCTTCTTTATTCCTTTGGTTTTTATTTCTTTTTAATCTTTTCCATGCTTTGTCTCTTCTTTCTTTTGCCTAACACACCTTGCACTAAACCAGTCCTTTTTACCCTTTTCTTAAGGTTTGTATTCTGGTACAAACTTCTTAACCCCTGCTTTATACGCCTCCCTGAAAATATCATACTTTTCTTGCACTTCACTTGCTTACATTAGCTCATCCCAGTCCAGCTCTGCATAATATTTCCTAAGATTTTCCACGTCTGCCTTCCCATAGTTTAATCAGTTTCTTTTATATGATTCATCCTCTTCACTTCCTTCCTCCTCTGTTTCTATCTCTATGACTACGTGGTCACTCTTTCCCAGAGGGCATCTGTACCTTAATTCATCCTTCAAGTGTATTCCTCTTGTTAACAGCATGTCTAGTCTTGCCGGTTCGTCGTCACTTCTGTATCTTGTGTTTTCCTTCACCCATTGCATCATCAAGTTTTCCATCATCAATCTTAACAATCTTTCCCCCCCATGCCATATTTCCACCACCACTTTCGAACATCTCCCAATGTGTGTGTGTGTGTGTGTGTGTGTGTGTGTGTGTGTGTGTGTGTGTGTGTGTGTGTGTGTGTGTGTGTGTGTGTGTGTGTGTGTGTGTGTATATATATATATATATATATATATATATATATATATATATATATATATATATATATATATATATAAAGAGGTGGCCGAAAGAGAGGTCAATTTCGGGATGAGAGGTGTCCCGATACCCTCCTCTTGAAAGAGTTCTAGTCGTAGGCAGGAGGAAATACAGAAGAAGGAAGATTGTTCCATAGTTTACCAGCGTGAGTGATGAAAGAGTAAAGATGCTGGTTAACTCTTCCATAAGGGGTTTGGATAGTATAGGGATGAGCATGAGTAGAAAGTCGTGTGCAGCGGGGCCGCGGGAGGGGGGGAGGCATGCAGTTAGCAAGTTCAGAAGAGCAGTCAGCGTGAATATAGTGATAGAAGATAGAAAGAGAGGCAACATCGCGACGGAATTTAAGAGGTAGAAGACTATCAGTAGTAGGAGGACAGCTGATGAGACGAAGAGCCTTAGACTCCACTCTGTCCAGAATGTAACGGGGTACCGGGGGGTGTTTAAAGGGCGTTGATTAAGACTTCAGCTTCCTTAAGGCGAATATATTCGTAGCCTATATGTACAAGGAGCGTCGGAGCGAGAGCGACTGCCGTTGTGTGTCAGTCGGACTCTCGTGAAGGAGTGACGAGTTACAGGTTGGAAAATAATTGTTACAATTGGTCACGTACGTCAAGGTGACTTTCAAGCATGAAGAAATGCTTTGTATACAAACTGAAACGGTAAACACTGACGGACGACATTCCTATAAGGTGGCGTGATCTATCTGTCGTGGGTTTTTTCCATTGACAATTGTATGCCTAATTCGTGGTGATACTAAATAATAATAATAATAATAATAATAATAATAATAATAATAATCATCATCATAATACATTGATATCCTACTATAACACTGCTCGGTCACCTACCAGTGATCGCGACCTCGCGATATATAAAAATCTAACTGGCAGTCTAGTTACCATTAACATACATAGTGGGAGTTTGTCAAGCAGACTGCCCATGATACAATTACATTAAAACACTCGCTATGTAAGAACATATGTGTAGTCATAATATAAATAGGGAGAGGTAAAACACTACGTGTGTGACATGAAACATAAGAAATCTCTCAAAAGATAAATATAAGGACACATGTATAAGAAGCTATCAACTGGCATAGTTACAGACAATGAAACGTTCATCTAGCTCCTAAAAAAAAATACAGTAGTGAAACATACAGTAGTGAAACATAGTACAATGTTAAGTATAGGAGTCCTTCTAGACTGACTCCACTATTTGACTCGAGAACCTCGAACCGATTTCCCCTGACATTCCGAACAACTCGGTAAGGACCCACAAATCTATCCCCCAGTTTCGAACTCCTTTCCGCTTGCTTAATCATGACTGTGTCACCCTCTTTTAATTCCACCGGGACGGCCTGTTTGTGTTGTTTTGACATCATTTCAACCTTCGTAGCTTTTAACGTACACCTAACCTCTGAGTGTATCTTGGAAAACATATGCATCTGCTGTTGTGCGTACCTATCAATGTTGTAGAAAGGTTGTTGTGGTTTTGTTAGGAAGTCGTACGGAAGACGTTTCTCCACTCCATATAAGATGTAGTAGGGAGACTTCCCCGTAGAGTCGTTTACCGACGTATTTATGGAAGCGGCTATATGCGATAGCCAATCCTCCCAGTTATCGTGGAGATCGTTCACGATAGGCCTGAGGACCTGTAAGATTTTCCTATTAGCCCTCTCCGCCAATCCATTAGCAGCTGGGTGGTAAGCTGTGATGAAGGATTGCGTGATGTTAAACTGAGCGCATATTTCGCTCAATACTGAGTTCCAAAACTCGGTGCCATTGTCACTCAAAAGAATTCGAGGAGACGAATGTGGACACAACACGTGAGTCACGAGGGCATGGGCCACGCGTGTGGCTGTCTTGTCCTTGAGAGGCGCTAGAACTAGAAACCTAGAGAACTGGTCGACGCACACCAATAAGTAGCGCGAACCATGTTGACTCTGGGGGAGCTGTAATAAGTCTATATTAACAACATCCCAAGGCGCCTCTGGTACCGGGTATTGCAACATAGGTGCTGGCCCTTTGACGGACCCCTTGTGCTTAGCACAAACGACGCAATGTGCGACATGTTTTTCTACATCAACCCGTAATGTGGGCCAATAGAATTTACGTCTGGTGACAGATAGCGTCTTGTCTCTTCCTGGGTGACCCGCAATGGGTGTGTCATGGACCAGCTTAAGCGTCACGGGGACGTATTTGTCTGGGATGACCAGTTGTTCTATAGGTACAGGTTTGGTTGGCCATGACCTACAAAGGAGGTTGTCCTCTGATAGGAAGAATTGTGAAGAGGGAACTGGCAATTCAGGAAAGTTTGTTTAGTCTCCCGACTCTAGGGCGTAAATTAACCTCTTCCACACCGGGTGGTCTCGCTGAGCAGTGTGTAGCTCAGGTGAAGTGAAGTTGTGGATGACCTCTGGGGTGGTAATCGCGCCTATCGGAATATTCCGAGATAAGGCATCTGCGACCACATTTGTTTTCCCGGTGATATACTTTATCTCCGGATTGTATGCTTGGATCGTTAAGAACCATCTTGCCAGACGACCGTGTAGGTTTTTTCCCTTGAAAAGGTCAGTTATGGCCGCGTGGTCCGTATACACCACAATTATGTACCCCATCACTATGTCTCGAAAATGCTTCAGAACCCACACAATGGCAAGAGCCTCTAGGTGGGTAACAGAATAGTTCTTTTCCGGAGCTGTAAGGACTCGACTGGCGAACGCTATCACATGCTTTTTGCCAGACTTATCTGTTTGCATCAGAGCGGCTCCTAGTCCACTAGCCGAAGCGTCGGTACAAAGCTGAAAGGGGTCCTTGAAATCCGGAAAGACAAGGACCGGAGCCTGTGTAAGCGCTTTCTTTAAATCCTCAAAGCTCGTTTGTTGAGCTGGGAGCCACTGAAATGGTACGTCTTTCTTTAATAGATGGGTTAGGGGGCTCGCGCGTGCTGCGAAATCCTTTATGAAAGGCCTGTAATAACCTGCGACACCCAAGAAAGACCGTACCTTGTCCGCAGACGTTGGCTGAGGGAACTCGGCAATAGCTTTTATTTTGTCGTCCACTGTGTGGATGCCGAATTCGTCCACGACATGCCCCAAGAACTTGATCCGAGGCTTTAAGAATCCACATTTGTAGGATTTGTAGGACTGCTTTTAGTGTTTCCATGTGTGCATGCACGTCTTTACCTGCTATGATGATGTCGTCTACACACAGACAGAGTTGCCCAGCAAGTCACCAAAAATACTGTTCATTGTCCTTTGGAAGGTCAAGGGAGCTCCTTTGAGCCCGAACGGCATCCTCGTCCACTCATAGTGGCCATGAGGCGTGCTGAAAGCCGTTATTTCACGTGACTCGGGGGCCATGGGCAGTTGCCAGTAGCCACTGACCAGATCAAGACTCGTAAAGACTTTATTTCCTCTACCGAGACACATCAGAAGATCTCTAAGAACGGGTAGCGGAAAATGATCATCCACGGTCGCCTTGTTCACACGCCGGAAATCAATCACAGGGCGATAAGAGCCGTCTTTCTTTGGAACCAGAAACAAGGGTGAATTCCACGGGGAATTCGATTCTTTGATGACACCTTGTTCTAACATTTCAGAGATAAGTTGTTGCACAACCTCCCTCTGACTGTGGGGGAGCATTGATATATACAGGATTGGTATTGGGTTTTAACTTAATGTGGTGTTCACCACACTGCGTAACTCCAAGCGGCTCGCCTGGTAGAGCAAGCCGCCCCCTATAATGTTCCAGTAGCTGGACTAAGGTTGGCTTAATTTCGGAATAGTGTGCAACTTTTAGGAATGCCTCTAAATTAGCTGTGTCTTGTTCGGGAGAAGCCTGACACGCCGAGGTTATGCCTGAGACTTGGGCTGAAGGGTATTCAGCTGGTTCCGGGGCGACATTTCTCCCATACACTAGACACTGGCATAATCTAACACCGTGTTTTAAGGATACAGGGGATCCAGACGTGTTTATTACCAACGCCTCTGCAATACCTCCCTCCTTGACTGTCGCGAGAGTCACCTCCACCGTCACGCGGTGTATGTGAGGAGCTCCGTCGATACACACATCACTGCCCGTTGGAGGGGCGTTAGGCAACCGGATTTTAACAAGTTTTGCAGCACGATCCGGAACTATTTGAGGACCTTCTACGACTGCCGTTACTGTTCGCCACAAGTCTGCAATGTTTTCGTGTGGTTTGACCGTAAGAGGTGATACTTGGGCGGTGGCAGACCCTGAGTCTGTGGTGGGTTGGTCATTTTCCCCCTCTGAGGGCGGGATTACAGGTGACAGAGGCGATGGATTTACCATTCCCTGTATGCGTCGGCCTTGATACACGATCGCGTTGCTTTCAGGGTTTATGGTTATGTGCAGGTCTTTCATGGCGTTTAATCCTAAGATCCCATCCACAGGTAAGGCAAACCTGCAAGAGACATAAAAGAAATCTCGAAAGGGACATACTTTTTCATATAAGCTGACTGTTAGTGGTACTCGCCCAAGGATTCCCAAAGTGGTGCCCGTCACGCCTATCACATTCAGGTCGTTCTCTTGGAGCGGCCAATTTTCCCCTCTCGCCTGTCGTGTCAGTGACCTGTAAGCGGAGTCGGAGATGACATTGACTGTCGCACCTGTGTCAACCGCTAAGGTGAGTGAAATTTTGCCCACCTTGCAAGGGAGGGCAATTATGCTTGTCCGTCCCAAGGCGGCAATGACGGAGTCAAGCTGCTCCCAATTAGTATCGTCCTTAAGGGACACTTGGATGTACGCCTCGGGGCTGTCACGTGTCGAAGTCATGTCTTTTTATTCTGAGAAGAGGAGTGTGGTTTACTGTCCGCCGAGGACTTGTACTTCTGTTCCTCCTTGGCCTTTTGCATTGCAGAACAACTGTCTGAATCATGAAAACAATTCCCGTGGACAAGGCAAAAGGCAGCCTTCCGCTGATGGTTTGGCCTAGGGTTCCTGTGTGATGAATGATGCCCGCCCCTGTAACCTCCTGATCTCCTATCAGAGCCCTGTCTTGAGTGTGTTGATTCCCTACGTTTCGCGAAGCAAGAATGTTCAGAATGTCCTGATTGTTTGCAAAAACTACAGGTGAGAGATGCCTTACTTTGAGCCTGCAATGCTGCGGCTGTTGCGAGGAGTTGATGGTGAGGGTGTTCTTGAACCTTAAGTGGGTTGTAAGTATTCCGACGAACCCGGGGGTGAATGAATTTTGCGGTCTGGAATTGATAAATAATGAGTGCCTGAACATAAGATTACCTTGTTTTTGAGGCATTGAAGGACACAAGGTTCCTTCTACCCCAATCGGAAATAATAGCAAGGTCTGAGGTTAAGCGTTCTCTCTCTCTCTCTCTCTCTCTCTCTCTCTCTCTCTCTCTCTCTCTCTCTCTCTCTATATATATATATATATATATATATATATATATATATATATATATATATATTTTTTTTTTTACAACAAAGGAGGCAGCTCAAGGGCACACAAAAAAAGAAAACAATAATAAAAAAAGCCCGCTACTCGCTGCTCCTAAAGTAAAACAAAAGAGGTGGCCGAAAGGAAGATCAAATACAGGAGGAGAGGTGTCCTGATACCCTCCTCTTGAAAGAGTTCAAGTCGTAGGCAGGAGGAAATACAGATGAAGGAAGATTGTTCCAGAGTTTACCAGCGTGAGGGAAGAAAGAGTGAAGATGCTGGTTAACTCTTGCATAAGGGGTTTGGACAGTATAGGGATGAGCATGAGTAGAAAGTCGAGTGCAGCGGGGCCGCGGGAGGGGGGGAGGCATGCAGTTAGCAAGTTCAGAAGAGCAGTCAGCGTGGAAATATCGATAGAAGATAGAAAGAGAGGCAACATTGCGGCGGAATTTAAGAGGTAGAAGACTATCAGTATGAGGAGGAGAGCTGATGAGACGAAGAGCCTTAGCCTCCACTCTGTCCAGAAGAGCTGTGTGAGTGGAGCCCCCCCACACATGAGATGCACACTCCATACGAGGGCGGACAAGGCCCCTGTATATGGACAGCAACTGTGACCAGCCTCGAGGAAGCTGATTTAGTAAGAGATGAGATATGAAGTTTCCAGTTGAGATTTTGAGTTAAGGATAGACCGAGGATGTTTAGTGTTGAGGAAGGTGATAGCTGGGTGTTGTCAAAGAATAGGGGATAGTTGTTTGGAAGATTGTCGAGTGGATAGGTGGAGAAACTGTGTTTTTGAGGCGTTGAAGGACACCAGGTTCTTCTTGCCCCAATCGGAAATAATAGTAAGGTCTGAGGCTAAGCGTTCTGCAGCCTCCAGCCTTGAGTCGTTAAGTTCCTGAAGGGTGGGTCTTCTATTAAAAGAAGTTGAGTAATGCAGAGTGGAATCATCGGCGTAGGAATGGATAGGACAGTTCGTTTTGGAAAGAAGATCATCAATGAACAACAGAAAAAGAGTGGGAGATAGGACAGAACCCTGTGGGACACCACTGTTAATAGATTTAGGGGAAGAATAGTGACCGTCTACCACGGCAGAAATAGAACGGTCAGAAAGGAAACTGGAGATAAAGGTACAGAGAGAAGGATAGAAACCGTAGGAGGGTAGTTTAGAAAGCAAAGATTTGTGCCAGACCCTATCAAAAGCTTTTGATATGTCCAGCGCAATAGCAAAAGTTTCACCGAAACGGCTAAGAGAGGATGACCAAGAGTCAGTTAAGAAGGCTAG
>NC_066520.1:664975-744017 GCF_024679095.1 Eriocheir sinensis
AGTTATTTAAGGAACAATGTTAGAAAGTTTTGTAATTTTCAGATTTTGTTTGATATTCAAAACAAATATAATGGGTTTGTACACATACAATTGCACACTGGTTTTTTTCACCCATGGTACCTGTTTCTGTAAGTTCCCCAGTTTCAATTATATTCTCCACTCTGATAAGCCACTATTCAGTTAAATTTGTTAATATCATGGCAAAATGATTTCAAACATAAATTCTAGTCAGGTTATTCAGGTACCCAGTACGGATGCGTGATGTTTTATGTGCAACTGTTGTTATGCCCATAATGTGGATGCTAATACAAATTCTTAATGACCATGAAATACTAATTTCTAGCATGTGAATAGAGCTAGTGTATCAGCAGCATATATTTTAGTCTGCCCTGTCTTGCTCAATACTTTGTAATGACACTGCCAAAACTATTGATGTTGAGAGAGTGGCTAAAAATGGTAATATGGGCATTTGTTCTGCAGACTAATGCCACTATCGGAAAGTGTTCAAGAACCATTCCTGAGACAAAGTCCATGTCTGTAGTTAAGCATATGTCAGGTTTACATTCAATCTAATTTCAAGACAAAATGTATACACCATATATATGTTTCACCAAAGACCACAGACTAGACCCTCAGGAAGTGTTTAGACTGTTTTCTGGTAGTGATAGCTGTCTGGTGAACACTTCCCGAGACCTGGAGTAATGCTGAAAATGTGACGTTGATTCCACGTAAAGTGGACGTCAGTTTTACAACGGGAATTCAACGGAAATCCCAATGTTGAGGGGTAGACCAGGATTCAACACTGTCAAGCAGACGTCAGTTCAACGTTGGAATCCCACAGTTGATTCAAGGATGGATTTATTACGTTAAAAAAACTTTCAAAATCAATTAATTCTCAACGTTCATTCAACGTAGGGTTGGTCGGGGCCTGACATAAACTCAGCGTTGAAACAACATTGATGTGCCCGCTGGATAAACGCCTGATACCCAGAGGCGTTCCCACAGTATTTGGTACCCGGGGCGGAGTATAATTTTGCACCCCCCTCCCAAGGTGTGTGTATGTGTGTGTGTGTGTGTGTGTGTGTGTGTGTGTGTGTGTGTGTGTGTGTGTGTGTGTGTGTGTGTGTGTGTGTGTGTGTGTGTGTGTGTGTGTGTGTGTGTGTGTGTGTGTGTGTGTGTGTGTGTGTGTGTGTGTGTTTGTGTGTGTGTGTGTGTGTGTGTGTGTGTGTGTGTGTGTGTGTGTGTGGCTATATATATATATATATATATATATATATATATATATATATATATATATATATATATATATATATATATATATATATATATATATATATATATATATATATATATATATATATATATATATATATATATATATATACACACACACACACACACACAATCGAGCCAAATATATTCTTCGATTTACCAAAACATCTTTCATAAATAGAAAATGTCAAAACCTTGCTTTTCTAATTTTTCCCGTGACTTCTGGCACCTAGCCAAAATTATCTTCTCCAATTTCACTTCTTCATCTTTCCCTCCTCTCCTTAACCCTGACGGCAGCACCGCGGTCTCATCTATCTCTAAGGCTGAACTCTTCTCTCAAACTTTCTGTAACAACTCCACTCTGGACGATTCTGGGCATATTCCTCCTACTCATCCCCCCTCTGACTCCTTTATGCCTGTTATTAACATTCTTAAGAGTGATGTTTTCTATGCCCTCTCTAACCTCAACTCTCAGAAGGCTTATGGACCTGATGGAGTGCCTCCTATTGTACTACTTAAAAACTGTGCCTCCATGCTGACACCCTGCCTGGACAAACTCTTTCGCCTCCGCCTGTCAACATCTACCTTTCCTTCCTGCTGGAAGTATGCCTTCATACAGCCTGTGCCTAAAAAGGGTGACCGTTCTAATCCCTGAAACTACCGCCCAATAGCTTTACTTTCCTGCCTATCTAAAGCTTTTGAATCAATCCTTAACCGGAAGTTTCAAAAGCGCCAGTATGGGCTCCGCAAGGGGCGTTCTACTGGCGATCTTCTTGCTCTCGTACTTGATTCTTGGTCATCCTCTCTTGGCCGTTTCGGTGAAACTTTCTCAGTTGCGGTAGACATATCGAAAGCTTTCGATATAGTCTGGGACAAGTCTTTGCTTTCTAAACTGCCCCTTCTATCCTTCTCTCTGTTCCTTTATCTCCAGTTTCCTTTCCGGCCGTTCTATCTCTGCTGTGGTAGACGGTCACTGTTCTTCCCCTAAACCTATCAACAGTGGTGTTCCACAGGGCTCTGTCCTATCACCCACTGTCTTCCTGTTATTCATCAATGATCTTCTTTCCATAACAAACTGTCCTGTTCACTCATACGCTGATGACTCCACTCTGCATTATTCAACTTCTTTCAACAGAAGACCCTCTCTACCGGAATTACAAGACTCCAGACTGGAGACTGCAAAACGCTTAACCTCAGACCTTGCTATCATTTCCGATTAGGGTAAAAGGAACCTTGTGCCCTTCAGTGCCTCAAAAACCCAGTTTCTCCACCTATCAACTCGACACAATCTTCCAAACACCTATCTCCTATTCTTTGACAACACCCAGCTGTCACCTTCTTCAACACTACATATCCTCGGTCTATCCTTAACTCAAAATCTCAACTGGAAACTTCACATCTCCTCTCTTACTAAATCAGCTTCATCGAGATTGGGCATTCTGTATCGTCTCCATCAGTTCTTCTCCCCCGCACAGATGCTTTCCACATACAGGGGCCTTGTCCGCCCTCATATGGAGTATGCATCTCACGTGTGGGGGAGCTCCACTCACACAGCTCTTCTGGACCGAGCGGAGTCTAAGGCTCTTCGTCTCATCAGCTCTCCTTCTCTTACTGACAGCCTTCTACCTCTTAAATTCCGCCGCCATGTTGCTCCTTTTTCTATCTTCTATCAATATTTTCATGTTGACTGCTCTTCTGAACCTCCTAACTGCATGCCTCCCCCATCCCCCCCCTCCCGCGTTCCCGCTGCACACGACTTTCTACTCATGCTCATCCCTATACTGTCCAAACCCCTTATGCAAGAATTAACCAGCATCTCCATTCTTTCATCCCCCTCACTGGTAAACTCTGGAACAGTCTTCCTTCGTCTGTATTTCCTTTTGCCCATGACTTGACCTCTTTCAAGAAGAGTGTATGAAGACACCTCTACATCCGAAATTGACCTCTCTTTTGGCTACTCTTTACTTTTTACTTTTGTGAGTGCGACGAGTAGCGAGCTTCTATTTGTGTACTCTTTTTGTTGCCCTTGAGCCGCATCCTTTGATGTAATATATATATATATATATATATATATATATATATATATATATATATATATATATATATATATATATATATATATATATATATATATATATATATATATATAATAGATAATAATAAATAAATAACAAATAAATAATAAATAAATTAATAAATAATAATGATAATAATTAACAATAAATAAAATAATAAATAATAGATAATAATAAATAAATAATAAATAAAACAGGCAGGCAGCGGCGGCAGGGCTGCACTGCATGCGGCAGGAGCAAAGATTCGTGAGCAGCAGGCGTGGCCGTGACGCTTGTAACGGCGCACATTTATGTGCACAGTGCAGACACCTAAGTCGCAAGTTGCGTAAGACACTCATATAATTAAGGATTAATGTTGATGCTGCTATATGAGGGGCAGCTACGCATGTTAGGGCACTGTTTAGGGCAACTTTTGTTGCGGGCTGGGTAGGCGCGAGGGTGAAGTAGCCCGTGCTTACCCCTGAGGCCTTGCATGTTCAAACGCGTGCTCCCTCACTAAACTTTTGCCGCTCGTGGATGGGAAGCGTCAGGCTCACGAAGTTATTTAGTGTGGGAAGGGAGTAAGTACTTCCAAGAAAATTAAAAGGGGACGTCATGAAAAAAAAGTTTGGGAGCCACCCGACATTTTCACAGTGAGGTGTATCCTGCACCTATTAACCAGAAAAGAGTGTAGATTCAAAAGTCTTGCTAATACGTACACGCGGCACACGCGGCCAGACACCCACGCCTGGCAGCGTCACAGCCTCATACTAACAAACTTTTAAGGTTCCTTCACCCTACTGTTTGTCATAGTACTAGTGTGGTGTCGTGAGTCATGTTTGTCCTGAGCCTCTACTGTCAGGTTCTGGTGTGATATGTACACATTTTGCCACACACGTTACCGCCGTAACCATGCACACGGCACATACACACCGCCACAACGCACAGCCCCCATGCAGCCCTCGCCTACATCCTGCCGGCCCCTGTGCACACAGCACCCAGCAGCCCTGTATCTTAAGATCTATGTACTAAAAGGTTGCCAAAAAACGACTCTTATACCTTACAGCAGCAGGCGTTCACAATTACAGCCTCCAGTAACCAGTGTGCACGGTGCAGCACTCAGCAGGCCTCTACGGCATGGCGCGGCGGCCATACTGACTTGCTACATGCCTATTATTTTATATATATATACATATATATATATATATATATATATATATATATATATATATATATATATATATATATATATATTCATGGTTTTGAATGCCCTGCCTTAATTTATTAGGCTATTATTATTATTATATTTTCCCCACACATCGCTTACTATTCCAGCCAGACAAATTCAGAGACAACCACTGAAAATCAGAAAAAAAATGGCTGACAATAATTACTATTATTAGTGTTGTGCTGGAAGCTTCCCCCGGCGTCCATGGGCCTCTAGAAGGCTCCGGGAGGAGCGAGCAGGGGGGCGGGGAGCAAGGCGAGCCGTCCGCGCCCCGCGGGGCTAGCGGCCAGGCGCCAGGCGGGAAGTGTTGCCAACTCGCACACATTTTTGCTACATGTTCTTGTATGATCTAAAATATACTGTAACGTTCTAGACTGTACTGTTCTGGATACATATAGGAGATGAGGGTGAGAGGGGACAGTCCCAGTCATAGTAAGCTAGTGGTCAGTGAAAATGGAGTCAGAGTGAATTGTACTACTAAGGAAGAATATTAAACTACAGAAGCTGTGCAAGGTGTTTACATATCTCCCTCCCACGGAGTCTCCTGACGGCGACACGGAACCCAAGTAACACGTCCGGCATAACATTGGCGTCAGGAGTGTAGACATTTGTTTTTTCGCCATGGAGACTCGTTCCCAAGCTGCTCAGAGGGACGACATGTTGACTGAACTCTTGGAAGCTTTGAGACAACAGGGGGAGAAACAAGAAAGAGCACACCGAGAACTCAAAGAACAACAAGAAAGAGCACAGCAACAACAAGAAAGAACACTCCAAGAACTCAAAGAACAACAAGAAAGAGCACATCAAGAACTTAAAGAACAACAAGAAAGAGCACAGCAACAACAAGAAAGAGCACAACAACAACAAGAAGGAACACTCCAAGAATTCAAAGAACAGCTAGAAGATCGCTTCACAGGATTACAGCTACAGCTAAAAGCAGTACAAGATGGAAGTGAGTCAGTGCGAAGAGAAATGACTGATGTGACCACGAACTTGGGACAACGCCTGATAGAAGTGGAGAAAGAACACACAAATCTTCAACAAGAGATGGAGGTGGTACGGGAGACGACACACAAAGAAATATTAGAAGTAAGTGACAGAGTGAATGCCCTTGAAGACTGCTTGGCTGGAAACGGACAGCCAGTGCCTGCAAGGGCTAGTTGTACCCAAGATGCTTCACCTACGCAAGTCCGGGGTAGTTTGAGCCCTGTTTCGCCTGAGTTTATCCCCGCAAGAAGTTCCGCCAGCCCCATGAGTCTGCTGGGTTCGCCTGTTAGAAAGAAGCCTCAGGAGTTTGATGGCAAGGTCTCCTGGGAGGCTTACCGCGCTCAGTTTGAGCTGTTGGCAGCTCGGAACGGATGGGATGACCAAGAGTGCGCGGTACAGCTGGCCACTAGCCTGAAAGGGGCGGCGCTAGAAGTCCTTGCTCAGCTCGACAATGCGACAAAGGGCAGCTACAGCTGGCTGCCACAGGCGCTGGAGCAACGATATGGGACCAAGCACCAGAACGAGCTCTTCAGGGTTAGGTTCAGAACCCGCAACAGGATGCGCGGCGAGTCTCTTCAGGAACTCGCTCAGGACCTTGAGAGCATGGCGCACAAGGCATACCCAGGTGCCACCCCTGACCTGCTGACGGTTTTGCTGCGTGATCAATTCATCGATGCCCTGGACAGCCCTCAGCTGAAGATACAAATGAACCAAGCTGAGCCAACATCAATGCAGGAAGCTCTGGCACGTGCCATGGAGTTTGAGTCCTTTGTTGGGTCTAGCTTGTCAAGCTTCAGGGACGACTCGACTTCTGGCTTTAGGGCACGAAAGGGCGCTGTCAGCGACACAGACAGGTTCCAAGGAACGTGCTGGTACTGCGAGAAGGTTGGGCACAAGGAGAACGAATGCTATAAGAGGAAGAAGGAATATGAAGGTAGCGCTAAGAAGAAGCCCAGGGAAGGACCCAAGTGCTGGACCTGTGGAGAAAAGGGGCACTGGAAGAATGAGTGTCGGAAAAATGTGCCCCCAACGAGGGACCACCACTCGGGAAACTAAGAAGGACTGGTCCACGGTGCTACCTATTAAGTCCCGGGAAGGCGTCCTGAAAGAAACGCACGACAGAATCACCAGCGGACACCTTGGGGTAAAGAAGACACTGAGTCGCCTGCGCCAAAGGTTCTACTGGGTTGGCATGAGGAAGGACGTGGAAGAATGGTGTCACGCGTGTGAGGTGTGCTGGGCAAAGAAGGGCCCCAAGTAGCGTCACCGTGCCCCATTGCAACTATACCAGGTTAGAGCCCCCATGGAACGGGTGGCAGTGGATATAGCAGGACCCTTGCCTCTGACGACGAACGGAAATAGGTACATTTGCGTCACGATGGATTACTTCACCAAGTGGCCGGAAGCCTACGCCATCCCTGACCAGGAAGCCACTACCATCGCTAAGGTATTGGTGGAGGAGTTCTTCTGTCGCTTCGGTGTGCCTAACGAGCTCCATTCCGACCAGGGAAGGAATTTTGAGTCAACAGTCCTTGCTGAGTGCTGCAAGCTCCTGGGTATCAAGAAGACCCGGACCACCCCTCTGCACCCACAGTCAGATGGAATGGTGGCGAGGTTTAATTGGACGTTGGGCCAGGAGTTGGCCAAGCAGTGCAACAATGATCAGTCTTCATGGGATCAGAAGCTGCCTGCGCTCCTCATGGCCTACAGGTCTGCCGCCCACGAGACTATGGGGTATTCACCGGCAAAGCTGATGTTTGGACGTGAGCTGCGATTGCCGGTGGATCTACTGACAGGAAGGTCTCCTGGGGAAAGCCTTCCAAGGGATGCCTCCAGTTTTGCCAGCCAACTAGAGGAACGGCTGGAAGAGGTGCACCAAGTCCGTGGTGCCTTGAAGTTCTCCGGGGAGGCCATGAAGCGCGGTTACAATATGAGGGCAAGCCACGTTGACTTCAAGGAAGGAGACCAAGTCTGGCTTTACAACCCGCAGAGGAAGAAAGGACAGTCTCCGAAGTTACAGAGCCCCTGGGAAGGCCCTTATACTGTGCTAGAACGCCTCTCCGACGTGACTTACCGAATCCGGAGAACGGAAAGGACCAAGCCGAAAGTTGTCCACGTCAACCGGCTATGGAGGTACCACGGTCCGGGAAACTACACCTGGAACAACTACAGACACCCAGCAGCCGACAAAAACGCATGCAAGGGACGTCCAGGACCGAGAGGAGGTCGACGACGACATAAGTCTTCTGGACCTTTCAGCCGAGGGAGATAACCTCCCGGCTTCGGCAGATGCTCCAGGGACACCCCAAGAGGCGAACGACGACGAGGCGCACCAGGAGACAGACGCGCAGGAGGTACCGAGCAGAAGACAGAGACAATGCAGGCGTCCACAGCGATACGACGATTATTATGTTTTTGATTAATTTTCTTATGTTTGTATATAGTTAAGTGTGTGATCGGGACGATCACAATTAAGAGGGGAGGATAGTGTTGTGCTGGAAGCTTCCCCCGGCGTCCATGGGCCTCTAGAAGGCTCCGGGAGGAGCGAGCAGGGGGGCGGGGAGCAAGGCGAGCCGTCCGCGCCCCGCGGGGCTAGCGGCCAGGCGCCAGGCGGGAAGTGTTGCCAACTCGCACACATTTTTGCTACATGTTCTTGTATGATCTAAAATATACTGTAACGTTCTAGACTGTACTGTTCTGGATATATATATATATATATATATATATATATATATATATATATATATATATATATATATATATATATATATATATATATATATATATATATATATATATATATATAGGAGAAGAGGGCGAGAGGGGACAGTCCCAGTCATAGTAAGCTAGTGGTCAGTGAAGATCGAGTCAGAGTGAATTGTACTACTAAGGAAGAATATTAAACTAGAGAAGCTGTGCAAGGTGTTTACATATCTCCCTCCCACGGAGTCTCCTGACGGCGACACGGAACCCAAGTAACACGTCCGGCATAACATTATCATCATTCTTATTATTATAATTCTTCTTCAGTTCTTCTTATTATTATCATTACTGTTATTATTCTTATATATCTGCATGATACTTCAGTCACTTAACGATGATTTCGGTGTTCTACATGATATGATAATAATAATTAAGATAATAATAATAATAATAATAATAATAATAATAATAATAATAATAATAATAATAATAATAATAATAATAATAATAGCTATTATTATTATGATAATAATACAAAAGCATGCGATGAAGATGTTTCCATGACGAGCTTGTTTTGTTTCCGTAACGCACTTAAGCGTCTCCCCTCTTACCTACCTACGATACCGTTCAGCGAGATTCATGCTACAACAAACACTTAGGCGTCTCCCCTCTTACCTACCTACGATACCGTTCAGCGAGATTCATGCTACAACAAACATTTAGGCGTCTCCCCTCTCACCTACCTACGATACCGTTCAGCGAGATTCATGCTACAACAAACACTTAGGCGTCTCCCCTCTCACCTACCTACGATACCGTTCAGCGAGATTCATGCTACAACAAACACTTAGGCGTCTCCCCTCTCACCTACCTACGACACCGTTCAGCGAGATTCATGCTACAACAAACACTTAGGCGTCTCCCCTCTCACCTACCTACGACACCGTTCAGCGAGATTCATGCTACAACAAACATTTACATTCAAGTTTTTAACATCACATGATAGAGTACAGTTCTTTAGCTTCAACATTATGCAAAAATATGTTCTTTATAGTATGCAAATAACATCTCTGCTACAAGCAAAGCAATTCATCTGCTACAGTCATATGAAACACAAGGCACCGTCACTCACGGTATCACGCGTGGCTGGAGCTGGGTAATCAAAACTCCATCATTATCCACAGCGGCATTATATATGCCGGCATGGCTGGAGATATGGGGGGCGGGGTCTTGTCTCCTTGTGGGGTTCCCCCCACACACTTCTACAAATGAGTATGGCAACAAATGGGGGCTCCCAAATAGACCATTTTGGGGGGCGGCGGGCCCTTTTGTTGGGGGCCTGGGGAGGGCGTCATTTTATATGACCCCAACACCCCTTCCCTTAGCTACGTCACTGAATTTAGCCATTAGACTTGAGCCTGTATCATGGCACCCCCTCAAGCTGTCACCCGGGAAGGACCGCCCCCCCTTACTACGCCACTGCTGATACCTCCGACACCTCAACTACCACTGAATACAAGTTATACATTTTAAAATGAGGTAAGTGCTTATTTGCATGGTATATAAATGAAATGTCACAATAACTCTCTCACGTGTCCATTCTTGCTTATTATCCTCAGGTTCTAGTGGGGACACATCTGACATCTTAATCAGAGTCTGAATCTTCATGGTCTACGGCATTTGAGCTGTGTGCCTGTAGGCCTGAAGCTGATGGCCATGGGGCCATGGCCCCCCCCTTTTGCAAAGAAAAATAATAAAGAATAAATAAATGTTACAGGAAAATAATAGGAATAGGTATATATTAGTATTACGATTACGAATGTGTGTGTGTGTGTGTGTGTGTGTGTGTGTGTGTGGAGTTGAGAGCTCAGTGGCACTGAGTGACCGAGTTATTTCCCCTTTGGTTTTGTTTTGAGTTAATGGTAGGATATAAGGTGTGTTATGAGTGAAAAAAAAGGAAGGTGTTAAATGATGGGTTCATAAACTTGTGTAGAGTGTGATGTCAAGCTGTCAACTGAAAGCTGTGGAGGGATGTTTGCAGCGGGAGCGGGGAGACAGGAAGAAGAGGAATACGAGATTGGGATAGCACAGGCAGAGAGAGAGAGCACGAAAGTCGTAAGTGTGCCTTCTCTTCTTCTTGCCTCTCATATTTACTTGATTTTAGGTGTAAGGTGCAGTCAAAGTGATTGGAGGACTATATAATTACACTGTAGAGGCACCAAGTGAACTTGTCTGGTGACAGTGGTGAGTATGTAATATGATTCTGTATTATGACGGGGAGAGTGGCAGGCGACGCGAGACGCGTATGGGACCTGTAAGGTCGACCTCTGCCGCTATATTACCACCTTTAATGACCGTTTTGTTCTTGACAGTGGACAGTGTAGAGTGGCTGAGTGACTTGTATGTTCAGCACTTGAACAATGGAGCTGCTGAGTTGAATAAGAACAGGTGATCTATTTTGAGAAACATTAATTGACGACGTAGGCTCACGTGGCCGTAGTCTATTCATGTTATCCGTATATTTTCTGACCACAAATTCCAAATTTCTGAAAATTATGATCGATAGACTTCATTTTCTGTTTATGTAGTACGTTTTTCTATAGCGTGTGTCATTTCTTGAATTCACGCAGGCTTGGGATTTGTGCCTTTCCATTCTTTACACATTTCCTCCTTGGTCACAAAACGCCCGAAAACGCTTCACGCGCGTACTTTATCTGGTGTAGGAAAGTCACCACTGACTCGCCTGATGCCCCGGATAATTCAGTTAATCAGGTAGGTAAATAATGAAATAATGATTAAGAATAATTACTGCAAAACACGTTAGGTGAAGAATCAGCAGCCAAGCCTAATCTAAAGCAATAAGTGACCCAGGTTTTCTCATGAGTTTGGAAGTGCTCACCTCAGTTCTAAGTGTCACTAAACCCTTGCCAGAGAAGCTGCAGGGGTCAAAACAAGAACTGATGAGTGCTCTTGGAAGTGTAGCTAAACAGAGCTGCATAGATGCATTTCAGTCCTATCGTGATAGAAATAAGTTCAACCAACTTTTTGCCCAAGCTGAGGAAAGGTACGGAGATATCATCCAGAAGCCTTGAACAATCAGTGGTCATCAGAAACATAATTAAGGCTAACCCTCCAACAGCAACTCCATAGGAGTACTATCGAAGAGCTATTTTTCTCCCATTTTCGGACACTGCTATAGCACAACTCGGGGAAAGGTTTGCATCTAAACACATTAGGAGTTTTTTGTTGGGAAATCTTGTTCCCTCTCTTTCAGTTGATACTGATTTTAGTGAACTGAAGGAGGCAGTTGAATTTTATGGAAAATTTCTTGATGGAGATGCAGATCTCGTTGAAGATGAATATCTACGGGGGCAGAGTTATTGGAAGCGTCGTGACATTGGCATGTGCCAAAAAATTGGGCACATATCCAAAATTTTCCACCTTATTGCAATTTTTTCAACCCTACCTAGCTGTTAGTACTTCCACCAATGAGCGATCCTTTAGTGCCCTTAAATTGTATAAAACATACCTTAGGAACGCAATGAATGAAAGTCGTTTAAATGGACTGGCCTTACTTTGTCTATTGTGACACAAATCTTGATCATGAAGTCCTTGATGGATTTGCACGTAAGAACAGACGCATAAATTTGAGGTAAACCAGATTCAATGTATTGTTGTTAACAGTAACTGATCTAATTCATCTAGTTAATTTTTATTTTATATTCATAAAATACCTGACCCAGATTCCATGTATCTTGTAAAAATATGTATTACAGCACCAGCCTGTATAAACGAAGATTATACATGTTATATGAATATAACATATGTTTTTTTTTTCCTTGCCAGTATATTACTTTTTTATGCGAACATGTAGTTCTAAAGTAAATAGTGTTGTTTCGAGGGTAAATTTTTGCAGTCCAAATTACAGAAATGAACAAGATTTTAAAAGTAATGTTCGCTCAAGTAACATAAAATTAGTACTTTTAAGATTATTTAAATCTCCCAGATTTATGTTGTACTTCTAAAATGTACAATGTATGTATATGTATGCATCAATGCAGGTATGAATAAAAAATAATAAATTTACCCTAGCGATCTAACCCGAATCCTCAGCTGTCTGGGATCCCTGCGCTTGCAATAATACTGGACGCAGAAAAAAAAAAGAAAAAAAAAATATATATATATATATATATATATATATATATATATATATATATATATATATATATATATATATATATATATATAAATATATTGCCCCCCCCCTTTTCAATTTTCTGGGTACGCCACTGAGAGCCTCACACTTTGCCATGAGAGGCTCCCTGGGAGGAGTTAGTCTACGGGATGCAACACTCCAAATATCGGAAACTTCCGGCGCCTACAAATCATGGGAATTTTAAGAAGTGAGTAGTAAAATGTATCAAGTATGTGTTGTCTAATAATTCTGAATACTTTTCCGCAAAAAACAAAAAATCCAAATTTGCTTGGCACCAGGGGAAGGTTTTTGCGAAAAATGCGTGGCACCGAGGGGATTAAGGAAAGGGTGGCAAGTTTGCAACCTTAAGACGTCATCTGGCGATATACAGCAATCCCTCGCCATATCGCTGTTCACTTATCGCGGTCTCACTGTGTCGCGGATTTTTAAATTGTAAATATTTAGTTTCGTATCGCGGATTTTTCGCTATATCGCGGGATTTTGCGGTATAGAGGTATTTCAATATATTTATTATTTTACCTATATTGCAGAAAAAGAAGCATTTTCTAGCCTAAAGAATTGTAACCTATATAAAAAAATAAGAAAATATTAATAAGAACATCTTAAAAGAATATTGGATTGAAATAAAATACGTAGCGTACAGCAGATGAGTAGACAAAGACTCGCACGTATGTAAAACACAGCTACGGCCGCTTCCGCTTGAGCTAGTTTGCCCACGTGTGATCGTACACGGCACACTATTGGCTGATGGATGGGAGGCGACCAACCAGAGCACTGTGTTCTGTATCCTGGGCGCTGATTGGCTCAGCGACCGTAGCATTTGTTGGTTCGTGAGTGGTTAGCTCGGAGACAAAGGGAGAGTGTGTTACAGCTTGCTACCGTTAAATGTTACGAGAACTTGGCAGTGAGGACCCAGACAGGATGAGACAGTGGCTACACTCGGACAAGACTCAAGTCCAAAACTTGCTCAACATGATTACTTCAAGTTTATCTAGTTTCGTGTAACTCTTTGCGGTGCTGGAAAAAAACATGTGGCGACCTCCTGAACCGAACAGCTGATACGCTCTTCTTCTTGTGACCACAACTTACCGACCGCACGAGTAACCAACATGTTGGTGACTGAGTTTCTGACTAGAATTTCGATGAGTTTCCCGTGAAATGTAGCCGACTTTAAATCTCTCGAGAAACTAGTGGTTAGGCTGAGGCGAGATTCACAGAGATATGCGTGCTTATATAAATAATATATATAAAATATAATATATAAATCATATTAATAATAAAATAAATATAAGGTCGCTATACTTCGCGGATTTTCGCCTATCGCGGGGGGTTCTGGAACCTAACCCCCGCGATAAACGAAGGATTACTGTATGGCCTTCTTGAGCGACCCCCCATTCTTGAGACTTTTTCTCCTCTCGTAATGCGCCAGCATGCTCGATCTTGTCCATATGATTGGATGAACTAACACTATTTCTCATTTTGTCACTCGTATAGGACAGCATGCCGTAATTTAGTCACAGTTACAGGATCTACAGTTCATTAGGAGTATTTCAGTAGCTACTTAATTAGCATCATTGCATGCGACTGAGTTCTTTAAAACCCGGTAGCAGCGACGGGCCAAATTTGTGGCTTTACCGTGTACCAGCGACGGGCCAAATTTTTGCCATGATAGAAACCCCCCAAAATAGATGATGCATAAACTGATCACAAATGCGTTGATAGGTATATAGTATGAAATGGTTTAGGTGAGTGATGTTTTTTCCTCATAAATTCGCTTCGAGGGGCCTTAAAGAAACATGATCCCCGCAGCTACCGGGTTAAAACGTCCGGTATTATTCTAGTGTTTGCCCATACTCACCCCTCGCAACCAAAATTGGCTTGGGGGCCATTGAAACTTCGGGGAATGCGGTGGTAAACATGAAATGCGTCGCAAATGCATAGTTTTTGAGTTATGAAGGGTTGAAAAATACCCTAGATGTAGGGAAATTCCTTACAATTACTTAGATGTAGGGAAATTTCATACATTCCGGGGTTTTTTTACAACGTACGGAAACCACGCGAGGTAATCATTGAAAATCACTCCGCACCTCGAAAATACGATATTACGCCTCCATATTGTACTTAAGGGCATATTATACATACGGACGATGTGTTTACATGGCGACGCCATTGCAATAAGAGCAGCGTTGCCAACGATCCGGTTAGCAATGATACGCTAGGTGAGACCAGGTCCACCACGCGTGGTTATTAATTTATTTATTTTTATTTTTTTTTTGAACACGCACCTTTACCTAATACTATTTCCGATGGTACGCTAGGTTAGCGATGGTACGCTTAGTTAGCCATTAGCCCACGCATGTGAGACCAGGTCCACCACGCGTGGTTATTTTTTTTTTAGAACACGCACCTTTACCTAATACTATTACCTATGGTACGCTTGGTTAGCGATGGTACGCTTAGTTAGCCATTAGCCCACGCATGTGAGATCAGGTCCACCACGCGTGCTTATTTTTTTTTTAGAACACGCACCTTTACCTAATATCACCTATGGTACGCTTGGTTAGCGATGGTACGCTTAGTTAGCCATTAGCCCACGCATGTGAGACCAGGTCCACCACGCGTGCTTATTTTTTTTTTAGAACACGCACCTTTAAGAGGGGGGAGGGTCCAGGGGGGGGCGCAGCTCTCCCTTGGTTAGCAGGGGGGTCGAGGGGGGCGAAGCCCCCTCGTTAGCAGGTCGTAACGTTCGGTTGGAGTAGTTTAAATATGCTCCCCCACCCAAATACCCCGAGTTCACGCAGGTCCCCCAAGATCGTTGGGGGAAGGGGATTAATTCGGCTTCTTTACTTTTAAGTAGGCTACATTTTTTTTTTTTTTTTTTTTTTTTACTATGATATATGGAGGCGTATTATCGTATTCTGGAGGCGCGGAGTCAATATCCACAATCACCTTGTATACTGGGAATACGAGCCCGTGAAGCAGATTCAAAATCCGGTCAGTAAGGATTCACGTGTTCGAACAGCTCGGGCAAGAGGTTCGAGAGCCTGCACTTCCTGCACAAGCCGCAGTATTGTTAAAGGGGTGGTGTTGGATGGATCCTGGCTAGCCGGTGGTTTTACTTGTGTCAGTGATAAACAATGAAGATACACTGTGTTTGGTGCCACGGACTCTACTTGGAGGACAGAAACCTTGCGATGAGGTGACAACCTACTAGTGAGAGGGCATGAGTGTGGTGGAGGCGGTTTATGTGAGCACAGATGGCCGCCGGTGCCACGCCAGATGGTGTGGTGAACATCGTTTTTTTTTTTTTTTTTTTTTTTTTTACAACAAAGGAGGCAGCTCAAGGGCACACACAAAAAGAAAACAATAATAAAAAAAAGTCGGCTACTCGCTGCTCCTAAAAAAAGAAACAAAAGAGGTGGCCGAAAGCAAGATCAAATACGGGAGGAGAGATGTCCTGATAGTCTGATACCCTCCTCTTGAAAGAGTTCAAGTCATAGGCAGGAGGAAATACAGATGAAGGAAGATTGTTCCAGAGTTTACCAGCGTGAGGGATGAAAGAGTGAAGATGCTGGTTAACTCTTGCATAAGGGGTTTGGACAGTATAGGGATGAGCATGAGTAGAAAGTCGAGTGCAGCGGGGCCGCGGGAGGGGGGGAGGCATGCAGTTAGCAAGTTCAGAAGAGCAGTTAGCGTGGAAATATCGATAAAAGATAGGGTATTATTCTAGTGTTTGCCCATACTCACCCCTCGCAACCAAAATTGGCTAGGGGGCCATTGAGACTTCGGGGAATGCGGTGGTAAACATGAAATGCGTCGCAAATGCATAGTTTTTGAGTTATGAGGGGTTGAAAAATACCCTAGATGTAGGGAAATTCCTTACAATTACTTAGATGTAGGGAAATTTCATACATTCCGGGTTTTTTTTACAACGTACGGAAACCACGCAAGGTAATTATTGAAAATCACTCCGCACCTCGAAAATACGATATTACGCCTCCATATTGTACTTAAGGGCATATTATACATACGGACGATGTGTTTACATGGCGACGCCATTGCAATATGAGCAGCGTTGCCAACGATCCGGTTAGCAATGATACGCTAGGTGAGACCAGGTCCACCACGCGTGGTTATTATTTTTTTTTCTTTGGAACACGCACCTTAACCTAATACTATTTCCGATGGTACGCTAGGTTAGCGATGGTACGCTTAGTTAGCCATTAGCCCACGCATGTGAGACCATGCAGGTCCACCACGCGTGGTTATTTTTTTTTTAGAACACGCACCTTTACCTAATACTATTACCGATGGTACGCTTAGTTAGCCATTAGCCCACGCATGTGAGACCAGGTCCACCACGCGTGGTTATTTTTTTTTTTTTAGAACAAGCACCTGTAAGAAGGGGGGGCGAAGCCCCCCCGTTAGCAGGTCGTAAAGTTCGGTTGGAGTAGTTTGAATATGCTCCCCCACCCAAATACCCCGAGTTCACGCAGGTCCCCCAAGATCGTTGGGGGAAGGGGATTATCGTATTCTGGAGGCGCGGAGTCAATATCCACAACCACCTTGTATACTGGGAATACGAGCCCGTGAAGCAGATTCAGAATCCGGTCAGTAAGGATTCACGTGTTCGAACAGCTCGGGCAAGAGGTTCGAGAGCCTGCACTTCCTGCACAAGCTGCAGTACTGTTAAAGGAGCGGTGTTGGATGGATCACGGCTAGCCGGTGGTTTTACTTGTGTCAGTGATAAACAATGAAGATACACTGTGTTTGGTGCCACGGACTCTACTTGGGGGACAGAAACCTTGTGATGAGGTGACAAACTACTAAAGAGAGGACATGAGTGTAGTGGAGGCGGTTTATGTGAGCACAGATGGCCGCCGGTGCCACGCCTTATGGTGAGGTGAGCATCGTTTGGTGGGTTCACTACACTTCTCTCCAGCCTTGAGTCGTTAAGTTCCTGTATGGTGGGTCTTCTATTAAAATAAGTTGAATAATGTAGAGTGGAATCATCGGCGTAGGAATGGATAGGACAGTTCGTTTTGGAAAGAAGATCATCAATGAACAACAGAAAAAGAGTGGGAGATAGGACAGAACCCTGTGGGACACCACTGTTAATAGATTTAGGGGAAGAACAGTGACCATCTACCACGGCAGAAATAGAACGGTCAGAAAGGAAACTGGAGATAAAGGTACAGAGAGAAGGATAGAAACCGTAGAAGGGTAGTTTGGAAAGCAAAGATTTGTGCCAGACCCTATCAAAAGCTTTTGATATGTCCAGCGCAATAGCAAAGGTTTCACCGAAACGGCTAAGAGAGGATGACCAAGAGTCAGTTAAGAAGGCTAGGAGATCACCAGTAGAACGCCCCTTGCGGAACCCATACTGGAGATCAGATAGAAAGTCAGAAGTGGAAAGGTGCTTTTGAATCTTCCGGTTAAGGATTGATTCAAAAGCTTTAGATAGACAAGAAAGTAAAGCTATAGGACGGTAGTTTGAGGGATTGGAGCGGTCACCCTTCTTAGGCACAGGCTGTATGAAGGCATACTTCCAGCAAGAAGGAAAGGTAGATGTTGACAGGCAGAGGCGAAAGAGTTTGACCAGGCAGGGTGACAGCACGGAGGCACAGTTTTTAAGGACAATAGGAGGCACTCCATCAGGTCCATAAGCCTTCTGAGGATTGAGGCCAGAGAGGGCATAGAAAGCATCATTTTGAAGAATCTTTATAACAGGCATAAAGGAGTCAGAGGGGGGATGAGTAGGAGGAATATGCCCAGAATCATCCAGAGTGGAGTTTTTAGAAAAAGTTTGAGAGAAGAGTTCAGCCTTAGAGATAGATGAGACGGCAGTGTTGCCGTCAGGACTGAGGAGTGGAGGGAAGATGAAGAAGTGAAGTTGGAGGAGATGTTTTTGGCTAGATGCCAGAAATCACGGGAAGAGTTAGAGAAAGCAAGGTTTTGGCATTTTCTATTAATGAAAGAATTTTTGGTTAGTCGGAGAATAGATTTGGCACAATTTTGGGCAGAAATGTAAAGTTCATAATTAGCATTAGTTTGAAGGCTCTGGTACCTTTTGTGAGCTGCCTCTCTATCATTGACAGCACGAGAACAAGTGTGATTAAACCAAGGCTTTTTAGCGTGAGTAGAGAAAGAACGAGGAATGTATGCCTCCATTCCAGAGACAATCACCTCTGTGATGTGCTGAGCACACACAGAGGGGTCTCTATCCTGGAAGCAATAATCATTCCACGGGAAATCAGAAAAGTACATCCTCAGGTCGTCCCACCGAGCTGAAGCAAAATGCCAGAAGTATCGCCTCTTCGGTGGGTCCAGAGGGTGTACAGGAGCGATAGGACAGGATCCAGAAATACGAATGTGATCGGAGGAGCCTAACAGAGAGAACAGTTTGACAGAATAAGCAGAAGGGTTTGAGGTAAGGAAGAGGTCTAGAATGTTGGGCCGGTCTCCAAGACGGTCGGGAATACGTGTAGGGTGCTGGACCAACTGCTCTAGGTCGTTGAGGATAGCAAAGTTGTAGGCTTGTTCACCAGGATGGTCAGTGAGAGAGGATGAAAGCCAAAGCTGGTGGTGAACATTGAAATCTCCTAGGATGGAGATTTCAGCGAAGGGAGAGTGGGTCAAGATGTGCTCCACTTTAGAATTCAAATAGTCAAAGAATTTTACATAGTTGGTAGAGTTAGGTGAGAGATAAACAGCACAGATGTATTTAGTAATAGAATGACAATGAAGTCTTAGCCAGATGGTAGAAAATTCAGAAGAGTCAAGGTTTGGTGGGTTCACTACGCTTCTCTCCCAATACAAGCTTGGGGATCCACTGAGTGCGTGGTTTTCGTATGAGAAACACTAAATTCGTCGCAAACGCTTATTTTAGTGGTGGTGGGAGGAAAAATTCCCTAAATTTTGGGAATTTCCCTAGATCTAGGGAGTTTTTATCCCCTCCCCACTAAAAAAATACGCGAATGCGACGGATTTCGTGTCCCCCACCCGAAACCCCGCATTCCCACCAGGTCCCCAGGCTTGTATGGGGGGGAGGGGGGAGTATGGACAAACACTAGAATTTTTCCCAAACGTTCTTTTTCTCTACAAAATATTGACAAATGGCATCGTTTCACTTTCTTGTTTCTAACGATAACAATGATGTTTTCATATCAGGAAGTGCATACTTATCCTACAGTGATGCTTTAAAATGGTCTGTGGTGGAACAGTAACACAACAGTAACCTCGTGAACTCTATGTTCACCCCCACCTGGCAGGGTTACCCGTAGGAAGCTCAGGAAATGGTCATCACCATAGGCCTATGGAGGTGCGGCCATCAAGACAGTGGCTGTACCCAGCTCCACCGCGGCTTGCACAGGACCCCTGATTCTTGCCAAGAATTTGGGGGAATTCTTTAAAATCTGATGCGCCAGAACGAGAAACGCAAAAATTTCGCAAGACTTGGGGTTAATTCTTGCTCAGTCTAGGGTAATTCTTGACCGCCAGATGATGGCTCTAGTCTCAGTCTGTGTTGTAAACTTGTAGAAATAGCATCCGTGCGCTTGTGTCATGTTTTCAGCACTACAGTGTGTTTTCAGCACAACAGTGTAAGTTCTTTTTGCTTTAACAAAGTCCCTCAGAAAGATGGTTAAAAGAGATGGTGTTGCTAAGAAGAAAACAGAAACGGTGGATACTATGCTCGCAACAGGAACGGGGGGCGAGCCTCGGCAGCTTGTATGCCCTCCTGGACGTGACTGACTCCCGTTCACCCTCCATCTCGGACGATACGTTGGGTTACCTTCACATTGGTGGTCGAACGTAGTTCCGGTGCCCCAAGAATAGGGAAACTGCAGCTGCTAAACCCCGGGGTGAAGCCTACCCCTCGAGTGTACTTATAGCGGTTGCAGGAGTCTCCGTAACAACCATAACACATTGATTTGTGTTACATATTATTTATCATTGCTATTTGTTACAAAAATTACTTTAATTCTGTAAAAAAATAACATATAAAATGATTTTTATATGAATATTTTTTTTGAGATATGGGACACATTTATGGGATTTACATTAATTCCAATGGGGAAATTCGTTTTGGTTTACAAGTGTTTTGGTGTGCGAGCAAAATTCTGGAACGAAATAAACTCATAAACCGAGGTTTGACTGTATTTGCACTGAATTATGGAGAAAAAAACATTATTGGTCATTTTTTTACTAATTTTGTTCTATAACATGTCTAGCTCCTAACCCTAAAGTTTCATTGCAATCGCAAAAAACTGAAGGAGGAGATGCATTTTATGTATTATTATCCCTAGTTTTGAAATAACGGTGATTAAAGATTTTTTTTCCATTTTTGTGTCATAGCACAATCACATAGTTATAATGTCCCAGACCTGTTGTTGCATGATTCCTTAGGGTTCATTAATCACTTATCAATGCATTTATCTAATGATGTGACTCCTGGCTCTCTCTTTCAAAGGTATTAACCGCTCTGAGGCGAGGATATCGCAACGTGGCAAGTCTCATTATTGGCAGGTTTGATCTTCCAAACTCGCCTGGTTTATACTCATTGCTTACAGTGTCGTCTAGTTTTTTTTCTCTTTTTGTCTTTGGTTGGAGAGACAGTTCTTCTTCGCTCTCTGCGTTTCAACCCTTTTATATACTGATGTTTGTTCCCAACATGCTTGTAAGTGGATGACACCTGTCATGGTATATATGGCCAAAATTGTGTTCTATCACTGTCACTTGGGTGGCAATTTCACTTTAACCCGATAGCAGCGGGGATCATGTTTCTTAACCCTTTCCTTGCGTGCAGTCTGGACGCGATTATCCCCTCAGGCGCAGTCGGGGAGCCCAATGGGGGGGTTCTTATAACCTCTGTGTCTCAAAAACTATTCATCATAGCCAAAAACCAAAAACACCACTGGAAAGAGGAGGTCCAGATCTATAGGAGTCAGTTATGTATGCCTTTCTTGCGAACATACATGGACGTTCAGGGAGTGTTGAATGTTAAAACTTACGTCGGTGCGTGCGGAATGATCAGCCATATTGAGGTAACTGCGGACATCTCTTTTTCAGACTCTGGCAAGGGAGTATTGCCAACTGCAATATTTACAACTATTTGGTCAAAGAATCAGTCAGGTGATAGGTGAAGCTATGCAAAAATGCCGCTATATTGGGCAAGAACATCCACCAGTTACTCGTCCATAGATTTGCCGCGCTGGGCTGATATGATTTTCCACCAAATTTAGTGAAGAACCCACTCAATTGGCAATCCTGTGTTGTGAGAATTAGTGTTGGAACACTCTCATACGCGGGAGATTTGAGTGCGGCTGGAGCTCGCAGCGAGCGTTTAGCGCCACCAGCAAATATGCCTAACGCCCGCTGCAAGCGTTTAGCCATGAAAGGGTTAATGGTTCCTCCAAGCGAGAAAAATGAGAAAAAATCACCCCTCTCACAAACTATTTCATAATATATATCAAACCATTTGTGATCAGATTATGCATCATCTATTTTGGGGGTTTATATCATGGCACAAATTTGGCCTGTCACTGCTACAGGTAACTCGATTTACGCGATTTTGGTTTACGCGTTTTTTAAATAACGCGGGGTCCAAAATCCAAATAAATGTTTAATTTACACGTTTTTTCACTTATACGCGATATTTTATTGAGTGGCCACCAGGTGTCTTACGCAACTGGACTCACACGGTGCCGCGGCCACACAGCTGAGCTCAGTTCTTCCCGCGCGCCACTCAAACAACAATGCAGTACCCACGCTGCCACGCTACTCAACATTATAGGGGTGGGCAGGTCAGGTACCGGTACCAGTACCGGTTCTAACGGATTGCCTTTGTAACGGCTCCCACTTATGTCTTATTCTTGATTCTTGATTGTTGATTGGCGCTGTTGTCTTTTAGTTTTGTTCAGTTTTCTTTTTTCTTGTTCCATATTGTTGTGATATAGTTTTTTTCTGTCTTCAATTTCTTCCAGAGTTAATGGTTGAAACACTAGTACATCGGCTATTAAGTGGTCTCTGTCTCTGTGTTCTGTATAAAGTTTTGGTTTTGTCTTATTTCTGTAAATTCTTCACAGTCCAGCAGAAAATGTTCCAATGTTTCTACTTCTGCTCCACAGCACGGACGCTCCTCACTCTTCCTCTGAAACCTGTTCCTCCAGTTTAGAGTTAGGGTGTTAGTTCTTCCTCTTAATATTAATTTTGTACCCAGTGTGTTGTCTGCCCAGGTTTCTTCTTTTAGGTCCTTTTTGTACAATTCATATATTCTTAATGTTGACTAACTTGACTTTGTCTGTATTTCGTTTTTCCATTTCTCTAAGTCCCATCTCCTTACTTTTTCTATTATATTATTTTGTTAAGCTATCAAGTTGTGTCATATTTATATTTAGTTCATTCATATATTTCTTTAAAGTTTTAGTCCACTTTGTGTTAGTGTTTTGTGTTTCTTTACAGAATATGTTTCTGGCCAAGTTATTTGTCTTCTTTCAGTAGATGTTTAGCAAATAGTAATTTAATTTTCATGTCTCTGGCATAGCAAAATGAGGCACCAATATCTCCTCTTAGGGCACTGTTGGCGGCATAAGTTGGAACTTGTAGACGGAGTTTTCTATTCTCTGTAATTTAGTGATCTCTTCTTCAGTGAATGGTACAGTACCGGTACCAGACTCTTCGGTACCGGTACCAATACTAGCCAGTCGCTCATGGTGTCCCTCATTTCTTCCTCACACAAGTGAGGCTGAGACTGAGTGCCTGGGTGGATATCTCGGTGATATGGATATTTTCTCTCTCTCTCTCTCTCTCTCTCTCTCTCTCTCTCTCTCTCTCTCTCTCTCTCTCTCTCTCTCTCTCTCCACTGAATGAAGTGAATATTTATATTTCGATAGAAACCTACCTCTTGTTTGATTTACATTGTTTTTGATTTATGCAACCTCTTCAAGGACACAATACTCGCGTAAATCGAGAGTTACCTGTACACGGTTAAGCCACAAATTTGGCCCGTCGCTGCTACCGGGTTAAAGTGTCCTGCATACTTGACTTTTATGCATTTTAACCATACTTTTGAATAAGACGATTGGTTTGGTGGTTGTGGTGGTTGTGAGGGATCTTGTAGTGACGAGGCACTTGAACTTGAACTTGAGTTTTGGTGCGTAGCAGTTATTTACGTTTTCCTTGTATAAGCTGCCACTCGGCGGTTCTTCTCCACAGGCCGTTTCCGCCTTGACTTGATGTCAGTGAAAGGCTTCAGGGCAAAAGTAAATGCTCTAATGCCTTGGCAAGAGCTCATGAAGGAAGATTGCAGTGTAAACAAAGCAGTCTTCCCACAGGCACCAGTTCATCTGAGTGGGAGGCAGGAAAGCCACTGTGGGCCAGGGAGAGGTTGCCAGATGAACAAGAATACATTGGCATGTGATTATTTTATCATATTCATTGAAAATTACATAAAAGGATGCCCGCCACCCACACCAGGAGTGGCTTGCCACGCCCACTTATTAGGCATTCAAACTCAGACTCGGTGGGACATTTAAGTTCACGGAAGAAAGAAAAAAAAAGCTGCCATTAGATAGCTTATGCATAGAGAGTCATGCCAGAGTTTAACTTATTTTCAATATTTTTCAACTAATTTCTTAAAATAGGGTGGCAGATCCTCCCCTCAAGTGTGTTGAGAGAGAGAGAGAGAGAGAGAGAGAGAGAGAGAGAGAGAGAGAGAGAGAGAGAGAGAGAGAGAGAGAGAGAGAGAATTTCAGAAATATACAGCTGAAATTATTAAGAAATGAAAATGCTACACCACTTACATAATGTGGAATATATTATAACACTAGTATCTTCCATGTATAAAATCCAACTATTATTAGTACAAATCAGATATCAATGTGTGTAATGTAAATGTTTACATAAAAAATTAGACACACACATATGGGATAAACAAAAAAAAACATACATTTTTCAGTAATAAGTAATCACAATAAATTAAGATACAACACAATAAAAATATAACAGTTCATGTCAAATTTGATACATAAGTAAAAACTGCTGAACTGGTTCGTGCCCCGACGCAGATGGTTTCATCAGCCTCCAGCTGGTCCGTGTGCAGGGCAAAGATAAATTTGCATTTGGATGAATAATTTTCTATGCCAGTTTTTATCCACTGTGAAAGTTATTTTGTACTAAGTTATGAATTGGAGTTTGCTTTAATCTTTATCTTTTCAGTATTTTGAAAATGATTCAAGAAAACTTGTACACAATGTGTTAAGTGTTGATATAAATATCAATAAGAATTAATGTATCCATTACCTTAGATAAGTTCAAAATTCAAAACTTTATTAGAAGGAGGACTTTTGTTGCCTGTTTACAACTTTCTTGCAACTTAAGAAAAAAGTAAAATTATAAATTTGAGGCAGCATTATTGCTTGCTGTTTATGCTTAGCACATTGCTGGGACGGTGTTTTCAATCAACTCCATTCATCATGACTTTGTACAATAGATTTAAAATTATTTTATACTAATATTAAATTTACACATTGCCTGAGTATAGGATCAAAACAGGATAATGCTCAGCAGAATGGTATATGCTGTAAAAAATCAATTAGGTAACTGCTTAAATACTTCCAGGTTTTGAAAGTCTGTCCACTATAGTTTTGACCTTTTTTGAAATGGAAACTTTCCATTTGTTCTCATTCTTCATTAGGTCAGTGAATACATACACACATAATTTTGATGGTGAATTGAATCTAAAGTGAGAGTTATTTTTTAAATCATTTATCTGTATTCATGAAATATTCATGGACATAAATCATGCCATTCAAATTCAAAAGAGACAGTGAATCAAATTTCAAATGACGACAAATGAAAAGAAAAAATAACTTAACTCACATTTCATTCTTGTGAGAATGGTGTCAAGAAAAATGTTGAGATAATTCTTCATGAAATGCCATCTCTGTGAAACCAGGATATATTTGAGATGCTTTGTGGCAGGTGTGGAATGCTAAAATAAACCAGTACACTTCAAGATCACACACACAAAGGTCTACGTCATTCCAAAAAGAATTTCCTGAACACAGCACATTCTAATATTATAGTATAAAACGCAAATATCAATTTTAAAGTATAACTTTTCTTACATGAAGAAATCTGAATATATTTTTTTTTTTACCTGAACATCAAAATACAATCTTTATAAATTCTTTTACCACTTTGTACACAATGGAATTTGTACCCTCAGTCCTAAATTATTTCAAAACATGCCTAAGCCTCTATCACTTATTCACTTAAAACTATACATGTGGGCTAAGTGTTAAGTAGAGAAGCCTAAGGAAAGTCACACAACAAGCTAAAACAAATCCTTGGAGTCAGGTACACAAATAAAAATGGAACCTACTGGTGTGTGTGTGTTTGTGTGTGTATATTTACCTAGTTGTAATTTTACAGGGCCTGGGCTTACGCTCGTGTGGTCCCGTCTCCATATCTGTACTTGTCCAGTATTTCCTTGAAGTTGTGCACACTCTTTGCCGATACTACATCCTCACTTAGTCTATTCCAAACCTCTATGCTTCTTTGCGGGAAGCTATATTTTTTTATGTCTCTCAAGCATCTTCCTTTTCTCAGTTTTTTTTACTGTGTCCTCGTGTGTTGCTGGTGTTCCTTACTTCTCTTAGCAGCATCTCCTCATTATCTACTTCTTCCATTTTATTTCACAATTTATAAATTTGTATTAGGTCTCCCCTTTCTCTTCTTTGTTCCAATGTTGGCAGGTTCATTTCCTTTAACCTTTCTTCATATGACAATCCCTCCAGTGTCTTATGACTTTCATTTTTGTCTTTCGACTTCCCTTGTTTTATGTAGATCCTTGTCTGTTTGCATCACTGCTTGTTTGGCCAAAGCCTTGTGTGTGTGTGTGTGTGTGTGTGTGTGTGTGTGTGTGTGTGTGTATTTACCTAGTTGTGATCTACAGGAACGGAGCTATGCTTGTGTGTGTGTGTGTGTGTGTGTGTGTGTGTGTGTGTGTGTGTGTGTGTGTTGTGTGAGTGCGTGTGTGTGTGTCATCAGATATAATAAAAAAATCCTATAAATCAGTAAAAAAATCAAGGGCAAATGACACTTATATCAAAAAGTTTCAAGCATAAAAATTCATATTGTACAGTTCACATTTTTCCTATTAAAATCATCATGCCCCCAAGTGCAATTGTAATGAAATTAAGATTGGTTTTGAAGCTACTAATAAGTGATTCAGGAAGATTTTTCTCATGAAATTGCTTCCTAAAATACTATCAAAATAAAATTACTGGATTAGCTAAAATTCTGATGCTATGTTTTCTGACCTTTAAAATGCAATAACTTACATTTCTAATTAATTCATATTTACACATAAACCTGCCATGCTTAACAAATTTACTTCAAATATTACAATATATTACACATGTTCTCTATCCTCTTCAAGATGAATGGAATTCGGTAAAAGCATTAAATTAGTATGAAAAGACCCTAGTGCATATCATCATCTCCCACTTATATACAGGTACCATAAGGCTGTTTTGATGTATAAAAGCAACTGAAAACTATAAATGAGAAAATAGTAAAAACTTCAGACATACATAAAGATAAAATAATGAAGGACAGCATCATCACTTCCAACTTAAAGAACCTACATGACATTTTCATTAGTGTTTCCTCATACTAAAAGGAAAAGCTTGAAATGTACAGCATAAGATTTTCTGTAGCATTTACTGCATCATCTGATTACTCTCCCTTTCACCATCAATATAAATCAGCGACCCCTGGCCGTATGGTGCTGAAGGAGCGCTGGCAGGGAGGGGAGGGTGTGGAGGGGGTAGAGCCACACTTGGGTGTGGCTGGGACATGGGGGTGATGAGGTTTTGATGCTGTGGGAGGCTGGAGGGCAGATACTGAGGGAGGGCCTGGAGTGGGTGATCATACACTTCAGGCTGTGGAAAGGTCATTTCTGGCATCAGTTCTGCTGGGATGTTTGGAAGGCCTTGTCCATTAGGGGAGTGACTCTGCAGTGTGGGGTCCCCTATCACATACTCGGAGTAGTAACCACTAGCTCCTGGTACCGTCATCTGAAAAAGTAAAGCACAGTCAAACTTTAAAATACTAAAAATGATTAAAGGAAGAACCCGCCTCTCAAAACAAAAACATCTTCAGCATTAAAAAAATTCCTTTGATATAACTAAAGTTTTGGATCTGGATACTTCAATCACTAACCTATTCAGTGAGATAGTGCCTCCCTTTGACAAATCTTAACCACAGAATCAACAATTACTGACAATGTTTGAGGTCTCTTGACTAATCAAAGTCCTATCATCAATCTTTCAAGATAAAAAAGGTGTAATTATTTTTTCCATTTGACTTTGTAAATTTATTTCATGCCAACCCACCATTCATCATCTGCGTCCACCATTCTCACGTCACTTTCTTTCACTATTCTTTAGCATATTCTAAATTTTTAAAGATATTCTCGACCTCATTCTCTTTCAACATCAAACAACTCTTCATTTTCAACAGGGCCAGACAATTTATTCTCTTTGTCCCTCATACCCCTTCTGGATAACACAAATCTCCCCCTTCATCACGTCATTCCTGACCCTGCCCTACGTGTTCTATACATGTTGCTGAACTGATTGACTTCTATTCCTCTCACCTTCAATATTTCTTCTTACTGCCAAACACATTGTTCTTTATCACTTACATAAAAAGATTATCATTCTTAAAGCTCGCTTACTGCTTCTACTTGACATTTAATTATTTATTTATTTATTTAATTTTCGGAACCTTCATAGTGCCAAGAATTTTCCAGTGTTGAGTTAGGTGAGGAAATTGAATATTTGAAGCCCTGGAGGCTGTGGCCAAGGGTCAGCAGTTGGGTGCGGTGAGCCTGAGGACCTAGGTTTGAGTCCCAGCGATGCACAGACAGTTTTCAACCATCACCGAGTGGCGGAAGATTACCCACATGCTGCCCAGATCTTCAATCAGACCTAACTTCAGCAACTGCGTTCACGTGGAACACCGGGGGGTAGCATGGACCAAGCAATGGTCATATTACATCACGGCAGCTAATATAAATAAAATTCGCCTGCGCCACTAATGGACTGGGGTCTCTTCCAAGAGACCCCTCAAGAAAGCCTACCAGTGTTATGGGCAGCATCTAAAAAATAAAAAGGCCACCAAGTTCCTTCTGCCCTATTTAGAAATTATGGCAAGGTACATTCTGCAGCATTCAGCATTGAGTTGTGCAATTCCTGTTGGAAGGGTCTTATTAAAAAATGTTCAGTATTTTTTTTTGGCACTAAAGGAAGCAGTTCAAGGAAAAAAACTAAAACAAGAATAACAGCAATGTGCTGATTCTGTAAAACTAAACTGAATTGAGTGTCCAGACGAGAAGGTCAATTTTTGAGAGAGGTGTCTTAATACTCCCCCCTTGAAAGGGTGGAAGTTACAGGCAGGAGAAAATACAGGGGAAGGAAGGCTGTTCCAGAGTTCACCAGTGAAAGGGATGAGTGTGTGTAGATGGTGGTTAACTATTGCATAAGAAATTCAGAAAGTTTAGAGATGCAAGAATGAAGATGCTGGCTAAATCTCACGTAATGTATTTGGATAGTGAAAGGATCAGCAAGAGTAGAAAGTTGTGTGCAGTAGGGCTGTGCGAGGGGGGAGGCATAAGTCAGCAAGTTCAGAAGAGCAGGCAGCCTCTTCCTTGCTAAGACCTTCACAGTGCCTCCTCACGACACCCTTGCTAACTGGCAGGCTACATCTCTGGGGGATCTCAGAGCAGGTTGGATCCCTAGAGGTGTTTTCCAATGTCTTCAGTCTTAGGTGGACATCCCTTTCCTTGCTGCTGACTGGAGTGGCTTTGGGATCTGCACGGCCCACTGATGTGAAGACACACCTTGCCACCTTCAATCTAGCCTGGGTGAATGTGGCTCATAGTAGCCATGGTAAGGAATCCATCTAGGAGAGGGACGACTCTGACTACATGTCCAGGCAGGTGGGGCTCGTTAGCCATAGTAGGTAATCCACTTAGGAGAGGGACAACTATGACTACAAACTGGGGCAGGTGGGGTTTGCTTGCCATGATAGGCAATCCACCTGGGCCCTCTGCTGAAAACTGGGGTTGACTGTCAGGAAAGGAATCCAAGGCAGAAAAAGTCCCACTCCATAACAAGATGAAGACAACAACACCTTCATTGACCCGTCCACCCCATAAGGGAAAATAAGAATGTTAAACAAAGAAGAAAATGTCAGCATGAAAATATCCAAGGGTGCAGAGTTGGTTATAAATAATTCTGACTGACCCCAACTCTGACTCCAAGAATTTTAAGTTTGCTACTCCTGGTCTGTTTGGTAGGGGCAGGCCTATGGAGGAGTACCACAGCGCACTCACTGCTCGAGCTGTATCCTTCTTTCCCTCTTTCTGCTCAATCTTTCTCTCCACTGAATGTGCCAAACCCTGAGGGTGGGTTGGTTTGCCCTGAACCTGAGCCCTCACACGTTTGCCATGTGTGGCGTTCCTGTGAGGCTGAGAGACAGGAGTCCTGGAGGGTGAGCGATGCCTTACTCTGCTGCAGCTATATAGTCTGTTCAAACCAAGTGTTCATCTGCTGCCTAAGCAGCATTTGTTACGCAGCACCTGATTGGTCGTCCTCCCCTCTCAGCTCTCTCCCTGATTGGCTGGCTTCCTCTCCCAGCTGTATAGTGGAGGCAACAGTCACTCGCACATGCTCTTGGTATTAAATGTTTATAAACTATTTACCTCAGCTCACTTCTTATAGAAGATAGACAATTTTACTTGACACCATTAAATGCAGCAGTGGTTGCCAATCCTAAATATGCTTGTCACAACTCTGTAGAATCAAAAGTAAAGAAATAATGACAAGAAGAAGTGAAATAATGCATCTGAAATGTTTATACCACTTGTACATATATCTTATATTTGAGTCAGTGCTGGGCTAATCCATTTCATTCCATACAGAAGAGTCTCATGAACATGATGGTATAACCACAACACAGACAAAACGCGATGTCAGCGAAACACGGAATGAATTATCTAGACATGTCGCGTCCTTCAGAGCGGTGTGCCTGCTGGCGGTGTCGGTGTTGGGTGAGTCATGGCCTTCAGATAGCCCACTATATAAAAAATATACAACACTCAGTGACTCATATCAAACCAAAGCTTACTTGGTGACCTCAGTTCTCTCATTTTTGTTCCTCATATAGTTTCTTAAATTTCCAGTCATTCTTTTATCATCAACAAACTGCAGAAACCATTGTGATGAAGCAAGCAAACGTTGGTGTCGTGCAAAACACCGCTCTGAAGGACGCGACATGTCTAGATAATTCATTCCGTGTTTTGCTGACATCACATTTTGTCTGTGTTGTGGTTATACCATGTTCATGAGACTCTTCTGTATGGAATGAAATGGATTAGCCCAGCACTGACTCAATATTTGGTGCAAATATCAGATATATGTACAAGTGGTATAAACATTTCAGATGCATTATTTCACTTCTTCTTGTCATTATTTCTTTACTTTCTTTACTTTTACTAGGGCAACCGGCAACTCCAACTTTTCCGGGTGTGCGCCATACACGGCCAAGGTCAGTTGCCCGTATCCACATCGACAACGTAAACAAAGCACTTGCCCTGTAGCCTATCAACATGGCGTCATCTGCTAAAGTGAGGGCTGTCGCGGCTTGTGCTGCCATTACCCAAGTTATGGAGTTGTTGCTGCAGTTAAAAGGAAGGAAGAAACAGTTGTGGGTGTGGCATGCCTGTGTTTACTCCATGCCAGTTCTCATTGTCACCACTGCGCCTGCGTGGCTGACCCACCCATCTTGACTCAGCCACATAAACACATGGATCGAATAACAACACACACATACACACACACACACACCACATCACCCTTCCCCACTTCCCCCCTTACTCACCACATGAAACTCATTGTATGGTATTGTTGTGTATTTTCAGCCTTATGGCTGCCTACAAATGAATAAACCATTTATTATTATTATTATTATTATTATTATTATTACACACACACACACACACACACACACACACACCATACTCATCATGAACCATGGCAGATGTTTCTCACAAACAAAAATGGCTTCCCCATTTCCTAGAGTGTGCTAGAACTTATTTGGCGAGTGATTCATACAAACCAAACATACCCAATGGCAAGAAGAGAGCAGTGTTAAAGACGACTGCTCTCTTCTTGCCAAGAGCCTGGTTTGGTTCATGTGAGCCACTCACCAAATACGTTCTAACACACTCAAGAAATGGTGAAGTCGTTTCTGTTTGTCAGAAACATCTGCAATGGTTCCTAATGAGTCTGGTGTGTGTGTGTGTGAGTGAGTGTGTATGTGTGTGTGTGTGTGTGTGTGTGTGTGTTGTTATTCGATCCATGTGTTTATGTGGCTGAGTCAAGATGGGTGGGTTGGCCGCGCACGTGCACTGGTGACAATGAGAACTGGCATGGAGTAAACACAGGCATGCCACACCCACAACTGTTTCTTCCTTCCATTTAACTGCAGCAACAAGTCCATAACTTGGGTAATGGCAGCACAAGCCGCGACAGCCCTTACTTTAGCAGACGACGCCAAGTTGATAGGCTACAGGGCAAGTGCTTTGTTTACGTTGTGGATGTGGATACGGGCAACCGACCTTGGCCGTGTATGGCGCACACCCGGAAAAGTTGGAGTTGCCGGTTGCCCTAGCTGGCGCCAACTCGGTGGGAAGAAAACAGCCCTGTGTGACACCAGCTTACGGATAACCGTGAACTAGCTCCCGGTTGGGCGTACGGGCGTTGCCCAAAGCCCAACGGTTGGACGAAAACAACCATTGTGACATCGCCTCAAGGCAGTGAAGCCGCTGATAGGGTGAGCGTCGGTGATGACGTCATCGGACTCCCAGCGAATCACAAGCGTGTTTTCAGAACTGTCAGCCAATCATAAGGCAGCCGCCCTCAACTGCGGCTTCAAAACGACCCTCTCTCTCTCTCTCTTGCCATAGCCACAATGTTTAGAGGAAAACGTCCAGTGTGATACTACCTTTAAAGGTAGTGTGCGTGACGCCGATGGTAAGTAGACGTGACCCGTAGGTGTCAAAGCAGCGTGAAACTCGGAGTGATAATGCGCGAAAGTCGGGATGGTAAGAATTCAGGACTAACCGCGAAACTCAGATAGCGCGAAACTCGAGAGGGTACTGTACAGTAATCCCTCGTCTATCGCGGGGGTTAGGTTGCAGAACCCCCGCGATAGGCGAAAATCTGCGAAGTTGCGACCTTATATTTTTTTATTATTTATATATATTTTAAGGCTTTATAAACCCTCCCCACACTCTTACAAATCTTTCCCACACTCCTATTGACATTTCCCACACTCTTATAAACACTTCCTACGACGTTTCGTTGTTATGACGTGGTCCCAACAAATGATTCTATAATTCTTGTTTTGACTTTCGACATTTGCTTCGTAAATACGAACTCCGCGCAGGAATTAGTTTGGCGAGGCGGAAGAATACTCAGAGAAAGGACAATATGACCGCAGCTCACTTCTTTTATATCACAATTAGGTAAATACGGAAGGGGAAAGGGAGGAGAGGGACAGAGTGAAGTAAATACCGATAGAGGTTGTAAGAAGGGAGAACAAGGAAAAGTAGTGGAGGAAACAGGGAGAGATAAAGAGGATGAAAACAAGGAGAAGGATGTGGGGAGGGAGGGACAATGGGGAGAGTCATGTCAGATCCTGAGGGAGAGTCAGGTGAGGTCCTGAGGGAGAGTCATAGGAGGTCAGGGCTTCAGTCAGGACATGACCTGACTCTTATTTCCGCCCCTCCCTCCCCACACCCTTTCCATTTCACCTTCTGTGTGTGTGTGTGTGTGTGTGTGTGTGTGTGTGTGTGTGTGTGTGTGTGTGTGTGTGTATTTACCTAGTTGTATTTACCTAGTTGTGACATACGGGAAAAGAGCTACGCTCGCGCTGTCCCGTCTCCATATCCTCTCTTATCCAACTTTTCCTTAAAATCATGAATGTTTCTTGCACAAACCACCTCCTCCTCCAGTCTATTCCATGGCTCAATGCTTCTGTTTGGGAAGCTAAACTTTTTCACATCTCGCCTTCACGTGGTCGCCCTCAACTTCTTTCGATGTCCTCTCGTTTCTCTCTCGCTCCACACACACAGGTCCTCTCTGTCCAAATGCTCCACTCCGCTCGCCACCCTGTGCACCACTATCAGGTCTCCTCTTTCTCTTCTTCCCTCCAGGGTTGTGAGGCCCATGCTATTGAGTCTCCCCTCGTAAGTCCGATCCCTAAGTTCCGGTACCATCTTAGTTGCCACTCTCTGTACTCTTTCCAGCTTTCTTATGTTCTTCTTTTCGTGAGGAGACCAGACCACTGCTGCATACTCCAACCTTGGCCTTATCATTGTAACTATTATTTTCTTCATCATCTCCTCGTCCAAATACACAAATGCCGTCCTTATCTTCCTCAGCAAATTCAAAGTGTAGTGCGGCGACGGCCTGATGAACGAGCCTCCCATAAACCACTTAGCCAGTCGGGTACCTCTTTGGCCGACTCAGTAAGGAGTGGCTCTCCCGTCACGCTGGTTGCGGGTTCAATCCCAGGCAGCCGGGGAATACCCTCTCCTTGTCTTGATTAATTTCTCGTGTGTTTCGATACACGCAGAGGCCATGTTGGGAAATAGAAAGGATGGAAAATAAGCTCGTGGGGCATTACAATAGTTTGTCCCGTTATCCTGTTGATGTGTTTGTCCGGTGACATGTTCTCTGAGACAGTCACTCCCAAATCTTTTTCTTCCACTCCTCTGCATATTATCTCACTTCCCATCTTATAATCATATTCACATCTTCTACCACTCCTCACCTCTTAGTCTGCTGCAGGTCTCTCTCGAGACAGCCAGCCATTCCCCTACGGAAGAGCACAGAGCTCGTAGTACCGATCTTTGGGTAGGACTGAGACCACTCAGTGTGTGTCTGTGTGTGTGTGTGTGTGTGTGTGTGTGTGTGTGTGTGTGTGTGTGTGTGTGTGTGTGTATAATCTAATGGGGAAGGAGAAAGTGAGGAAGAGTGATAGAGTGAGAGATAAGACTAAAGATAAGAGGGTGTGAGAAAGGAGGAAACAAGGGAAATGAGTGGAGGGAATGGGACGGGAAAAGAAGAGAGAGGTAAGGAGGGTCAGGTAAAGGTGAGGAAAGAGGGGGAGAGAAAGGCTGTGAGTGGGAGGGAAAGAGATTAAAAGAGAGAGGTAGGGAGGGTCAGGTAAAGGTGAGGAAAGAGGGGGAGAGAAAGGGTGTGAGTGGGAGGGAAAGAGATTAAAAGAGAAAAAACTAAGAGGGAGGTGAAAGGAAAAGAAGAAAGAAATGAGAAGGATGGAGAAAAATACGGGACGGAGAGGGAGAAGAAAGAAAGGAAGTGGGGAGGAGTGAACCAGGGAAAAGACTAACGGCGCAATAGGCCGCGACGGAAAAATTAAAAAAATAGGTGGGTGACGTAGGTGCTTATTTAGGTGTGTTCCTACGTACGTTGATTTATATCACTTTCATTTTTCAGGCTAGAAAAAGTTTATCTTACTGCAAAACCCCGCGATAATATATATATATATATATATATATATATATATATATATATATATATATATATATATATATATATATATATATATATATATATATATATATATATATATATATATATATATATATATATATATATATATATATATATATATATATATATATATATATATATATATATATATATATATTTAAGGCATTTTATCATATGAAAATAAACATAGACCAAGAATAAATAATGTTCCCAACATCTTAGCTCAGAACTTTTCTCATGAACATTTTACGCGCTACACTTCATTTTAAGCGTCTTTTTACAAGCTTTCCAGTGGTGGTATTATCATTCCAAAATGTAAATTAAATCCCGAGAAAGTAATGGAAAACTGAAATCAGCACGCTATCTCCGATGATGGAGTCATCCCTCTGCAACACGAGTTATCCTACGTCCAGGAAACTCTCCACAGAAAATGGAGACAGTGGCGAACATCCTGCCTGACGCGCAAATACTGACTCATTTATCACTCGCTTGGCCTATCTATAAAAGGGACAAAGTTGACAATTCCTTACTTTCATAAAAGTTACGCTCATCTTTGACGCATCAAATGTTGACGCACTTTCACCACAAACTTTATTTTCTATGAATTTAAATAAGTTTTTTTGACGCACATGTGTGTCAAGTCATCTTTTGCATGAAGACATTTTGGCACACATGTGCGACAATTGCGCGAGAGGGTTAAATCTTCCTGCAGTTTGTTACAATCATCCTTGTCTCTTACTTTTTTAAGCAGTTTGGCGTCATCTGCAAACATACTCATGTAACTCTTTACTTTTTCTGGCATATCGTTTACATATATATTAAAAACATTATAGGCACTAACACTGGTCTCTGTGAAACTCCACTTGTGACCATTCTCCTTTCTGATATCTCATCTTTCAACATAGTTCTCATTTCTCTGTTTGTTAGGCAATTTTTCATCCATTGTCATTTTTCTCCTCATTCCTCCTCTATTTTCTAATTTACTCTGCAAGCTCTTATGTGGACTTTATCATATGCCTTTTTTAGGTCTGAGAATATGCAGTCCGCCCTTCCGTCTCTCTCCTGCACTATATCTATTACTTTTGAGTAGAAACATATTAGATTTGTGACACAAGATTTACCTTGTCTGAATCCAAATTGACTTTCATTTATCATCTTCTCTCTTTCCAGATGGTCCCCCCACTGTCTTTTAATTACCTTCTCACACAGCTTGCACATGACGCTTGTTAGGGAAACCAGTCTATAGTTCAGCGGCTCTTGCTTATTTCCGCTCTTATGTAACGGGAGCACATGTGCCCTCTTCCAGTGCACTGGTACTTCCCCAGTCTTGACTGAACAACTTATAATATCCTGAATTGTTTCTATTAACTGTTCACTGCACTCTTTCAGTACTTGGCCAGATACTTCATCTGGACCCATTGCCTTCTTACCATCTAGTGATCTCAATAGCCCCAGTATCTCTTCTATCCACGTTTATGATTTCCATTCTCTTGACGCTTCTCTCCTCATCCCTCTCTTCAAATTCTGTCTCCTGGGTAAATACTTTCTGAAAGGTTTTGTTTAATGTTTCACAGATTTCCTTTACATCCTCACAGACTTGGTCATCGAATCTCATCACATTCACAATTTCTTTTTTCCTTAATTTGTTATTTATGTCTATAAGAAGTTTTGGGTCCTCCTTACAATTTTCTATTCTATTCTATTCATACTTTCTTCTTCTCTCCTCACTTTGGTGTAATCATTTCTAGCTTGTCTATAGCCTTCCCTGTTTGTGGCATTCCCTGTCCTTTTGAAGTTTCTCCATGCTTTATCTCTCCTCTTCTTTGCTTGCAAACATCTTGTATTAAACCACTCTCTTTTCCCTCTTTTCTTCATCACATAGAAGGGCACCCACTCTACCACACCTTCATTATAAGCTTTAGGGAAGTACAGTACCCTGTTGAGTTTTGCGCCCGCTTCGTTCCGAAGGTATAGCGCTAAACTCGAGATCGCGAAACTCAAGGTATTGAAAACACTGAAAAAGCGTTTGTCTGTTCCGACCCGGGTTTTTTTATTTATTTTTTTTCTTTTCTTTACATGTGGGCTATGGTGACGGTAGACTATCCATCTAGACCTTCATTATAAGCTTTAAGGAAGAAATCATACTCTTTTAGTATTTTCTCAGCTTTCTCATTTCTGCCCAATTTATGCTACTAAAAATAGCTGGTTTATATATATTATGAACATTATTGGTGCCAGAACTGAGCCTTGAGGAACTCCACTCTCTACTCTCCTCCAATTTGATTTCTCTTCTCTAATCCCCGTCCTCATTTCTCTTCCCGTTAAGTAATCCTTCATCCACTCGATGACCTTTCCTTCCATTCCATGCCCATTCCTCCCCACTGCTGTAGTTTCCAGATTAACCTTTTGTACAAAACCTTGTCAAAAGCTTTTTTCAGATCTAGATATACACAATCAGCCCATCCTTCTCTCTCTTGCACCCTGTCTATTGCTCTTGAGTAGAAACATAGTAAGTTGGTGACACACAATTTCCCTTTTCTAAATCCAAAGTGACCTTCATTTACCATGTTTTCCTTTTCTAAATGTTTGACCCATTGTTTCTTTATTATACTTTCACAAATCTTGCCCATTACACTTGCCCAAGAAACTGGTCTATAATTTAGTGGTTCAGTTTTATCTCCATTTTTATAAATTGGTACAATGTTCGCTCTTTTCCACTCTAAGGGCACTTTTCCTGTATTTATAGAGCATGTTATTATGTAATAAAGTGGCTCCAATAATTCATTTCTACACTCTTTTAGCACATGTCCCGAGATTTCATCCGGTCCCATAGCTTTCCTTCCATCTAAGGTTTCCATCAGCTGTATCAGTTCCTTTATCAACCTTTACATGATTTAGTTTCCCTTCATTGCAGTTTTCAAGACCCCAGTCAGAGTCCGTTTCTTCCGTAAACACTTTATGAAAGTTTTTATTTAATATTTCTGCAATTTCTTTGTCCTTTTCATAGATTACATTTTTTTCTTTTAGCCTTTCCACTCCTTCACTTCTTTTTAAGTTCCCGTTTACGAATTTATAAAACATTGTTGATTCTTCTTTACATTTAAAAACTATTCTTCTTTCAAATTTAGCTTCCTCCTCTCTCCTTATTTTCACATATTCATTTCTTGCTTTTTTATATTTGTCCCAGTTGTTTTTATTTGGTCTTTTCTTTAAATTCCTCCATGCCTTATTGCTATCTCTTCTTGCTGTTTCACACTTCCATCCAAACCATGTTTTCTCTCTTTAGTTTTTACTGTGTAGAATGGAACATATATATCTATTCCTCTGTTGTAAATACTCATAAAAAAGTCATATTTCTCTTGAATATCAGTACTCCTCCTCACATCACTCCAGTCTACCCCAGCAAAGAAAGTCTTGAGTCCTACGTAATCTGCCTTAGCGTAGTTTTTCCTTTTTTCCTTATAAGCTTCTTAGAAGCCTCTTATAAGTGTATTTACCTAGTTGTGAAATACAGGAAAAGAGCTGTACTAGGCTCGTGCTGTCCCGTCTCCATAACACTTATTATCCAGTTTGGCTTTAAATTCATGAATCGTTTTTGCACACACAGTCTCCTCGCCAAGTCTGTTCCATGTTGTTGTGCTTCTGTATGGAAAACTGTATTTCTTGATGTCTCTCCTAAAGTTGCTCTTCTTCAATTTCTTACCATTGCCTCTTGTCACACTTCTGTCATGTGCCACTAGGCCTTCCTTGTCCAATTTCTCCAATTCCTCTTGTATCCTGTACAATGCTATTAGGTCCCCTCTCTCTCTTCTGCTCTCCAGTGTTGTAAGTCCCAATTTCTCCAGTCTTTCTTCATAAGTATGTTCTCTCAGAGTTTCCGGTAATTTAGTCTGTTCTTTGTATTCTTTCCAACTTTCTAATTTCCTTCTTCAATCTAGGTGACCACACTAATGCTGCATATTCCAGTCTTGGACGTATCATCGATGTTATTAGTTTCTTCACCATTTCTTCATCTAAATATGTAAATGCTGCTCTTACGTTTCTAAAAATATTGTGTGTTTCCCCAGTTATCCGGTCTATATGTTTTCCAAAGGATAACTTGTCTGTTATGATCACTCCCAGATCTTTTTCTTCAGTTTTTTTCATGATTCTTTCATTACTCAGAGAGTAGTTCCCCGATATTCGTCTACTGCTCTTACCAAACTCCATCACGCAACACTTCTCTGTACTGAATGTCATTTCCCATTTGCGTGACCATTCGCTTATTCTATCGAGATCTTGGCTCAGGGCTACACAGTCTTCTTCATTAGCCACCCTCCTCATTATTTTAGCATCATCAGCAAACATATTCATATAGCTTGTCACCCCTTCTGTCATGTCATTAATATAAATTACAAACATAATCGGCGCCAACACCGATCCTTGGGGGACTCCACTCGTCACTTCCATCCAGCTTGATTTACTATTCCTGATTGCTGTTCTCATTTCTCTCTTCGTCAAAAAGTCCACAATCCAATCCAATATTGAACCACCCAGACCTCCAACATGATTAAGTTTCCATATTAATCGCTTGTGTGGTACTTTATCAAACACCTTCTTTAAGTGTGTGTGTGTGTGTGTGTGTGTGTGTGTGTGTGTGTGTGTATTTACCTAGTTGTGGTTTTACAGGGCCTGGGCTTATGCTCATGTGGTCCCGTCTCCGTATTTGTATTTGTCCAGATTTTCCTTAAAGTTGTTCACACTCTTCGCTGATACTACATCCTCACTTACTCTGTACCAAACCTCTTTGTTTCTTTGCTGGAAGCTGTATTTCTTTATGTCTCTCAAGCATCTTCCTTTCCTCAATTTTTTATTGTGTGTGTTGCTGGTGTTTCTTCCTTCTCTTAGTATTAACTTCTCATTGTCTACTTCTTTCATTTTAATCAATAATTTATAAATTTGTATTAGGTCTCCCCTTTCTCTTCTTTGTTCCATTGTTGGCAGGTCCATTTCCTTTAACCTTTCTTCATATGTCAATCCCTCCAGTTCTGGAACCATTTTCGTTGCCATCCTTTGTATTCTTTCTAGTTTCTTCATGTGTTTCTTCTTATGGGGAGACCATACAGTTTCTGCAAATTCCAATTTTGGTCTAATTATAATAGTTATCATCTCTACAATTCTCCATTCTGATTTTGTGTCCTTTACCACTGTTCTCATCTCTCTTCCCCTTAGGTAGCTTTTCATCCAGTTCTTCATTTTCCCTTTCAATCCTCCTTTATTTTCCAGTTTCCATAGCAGTCTTGTATGTGGAACTTTGTCGAACGCCTTCTTCAGGTCCAAGTAAACGCAATCAACCCATCCGTCCCTTTCCTGTCTTTTGTCTGTCACTCTTGAGTAAAAGCTCAGTAAGTTTGTCACACATGAGTGCCCTTTTCTGAAGCCATATTGTTTATTTGTGATTATATTATGCTTTTCTAGAAATCTCATTCATTGTTTCTTTATCACTTTCTCACATATTTTACATACTACACTGGTCAATGATACAGGTCTGTAGTTCAGGAGTTCTTCCTTCTTTCCACTTTTATATATGGGAACCACTTCGACTCCGCCACGCCGTGTGTGTGTGTGTGTGTGTGTGTGTGTGTATTTACCTAGCTGTAGTTTTACAGGGCCTGGGCTTTATGCTCATGTGGTCCCGTTTCCATATCTACATTTATCCAACTTTTCCTTAAAGCTTTGCACACTCCTCGCCGATACTACATCCTCACTTAGTCTGTTCCAAATCTCTATATTTCTTTGCGGGAAGCTGTATTTCTTTATGTCTCTCAAGCATCTTCCCTTCCTCAATTTTTTAATATGTCTTCTTGTGTTCCTGGTAGTAATTTCTTCTTTTAGTAGTAACTCCTCGTTGTCTACTTCTTCCATTTTGCTCAATAATTTGTAATTTGTATCAGGTCTCCCCTTTCTCCTCTTTGTTCTAGTGTTGGTAAGTCCATTTCCTTTAGTCTTTCCTCGTATGTCAATCCCTCCAGCTCTGGAACCATTTTTGTTGCCATCCTTTGTATTCTTTCTAGTTTCTTTTTGGGTTTCTTCTTATGGGGAGACCACACTGCCTCCGCATATTCCAACTTTGGTCTGATCAAAGTGGTAATTAACTTTTTCATCATATCCTTATCCATGTAGTGGAATGCTATTCCTATATTTCTCACCATGTTATACGTATCACCGAATATCCGATTAACATGACTCTCTGGCTGTTTGTTATCTTGCATTGTTACTCCCAGATCTCTCTCCATGTACTTTCTTTAATGTTTCACCATCTCCCATTTTATATGTCCATTTTGGTCTTCCTTCACTTTTTCCCATTTCCATAACATGACATTTCTTCACATTGAATTTCATCTCCCATTCCATACTCCACTTCCAAATCTTGTTTAGGTCTTCTTGCAGAATTTTGCAGTCTTTACTGTTTCTTATATGTCTTAGCAGCTTTGCATCATCTGCGAACAGGCTCATATAACTATTTACTCCCTCTGGCATGTCATTAATATATACTAGGAAAAGTATTGGTGCCAATACCGATCCCTGAGGCACTCCACTCTCTACAGTTCTCCATTCCGATTTTATGTCCTTAACCACTGTTCTCATCTCTCTTCCCCTTAGGTAGCTTTTCATCCAGTTCTTCATTTTCCCTTTCAATCCTCCTTTATTTTCTAGTTTCCATAGCAGTCTTGTATGTGGAACTTTGTCAAACGCCTTCTTCAGGTCCAGGTAGACGCAGTCAACCCATCCGTCCCTCTCCTGTATTTTATCTGTCACTCTTGAGTAAAAGCTCAGTAAGTTTATCACACATGAGCGCCCTTTTCTGAATCCATACTGTTTAGCTACTTGTGGTTAAATTTTCCTCCTCTAGAAATTGCGTCCATTGTTTCTTTATCACTTTCTCACATATTTTACATACTACACTGGTCAATGATACGGGTCTGTAGTTCAGGGGTTCTTCCTTCCTTCCACTTTTGTATATGGGGACCACTTCGACCCTTCGCTGCTCCTTAGGCACTGTACCAGTTGTTATTGAGTATTTAATGATGTCATATATCGGTCTAACCAGCTCATTTCTGCATTCTTTCAATGTGTGTGTGTGTGTGTGTGTGTGTGTGTGTGTGTGTGTGTGTGTGTGTGTGTGTGTGTCAGTCCATAAAACATCGCTAATATTACGTATGAGGGATTTTAGGTCTCTGGTTGCCTGAACAACGTTAACCATTATGACAAAGGCAAAAGGGGACAGTCTAATATGCCAAGTACAGTAAAGTCCAATGATCTAAATGGCGGCAGAGCGAAGATCAGTCGGATTATCAAATTGTTCGGATTATCGGGAGGGACCCAAAAAATGAAATATATATTTACGTAATCAGAAAATGGAGACATCACATGTTTTGTTTCTCACCAGCAATGCACGGAAGAGCTGAACAGCAGTTATAGGAAGGTAAATCCACATGAAGAGAGTAAATCCAGAGGTAATAGAGGCATAGAGTAAAGCAGGTGTACAATAATGCCAAGCAAGAAGGAGGTAAAGTAGGTAAAGTCTGGAGCATATGTTATAAATGTGCATGGCCCCAGTGCTCATCTCCATCACACTGGCCCTTGAGCCTGTGGTGGGAAGAACCCATTACCCCGGGACACAGGGCCGGTGTGACATCCAGGTTACTACAGTTTACCTTCCTCAGGTCTTCCCAAGTACCCATTTATCGACCAGCCCAAAAGAAATATGAACAGCGGTGAGCTGCAGGCCGACTGCCTGGGCTGGGATTAGAACCCAGGCCAGCTGATTCGTAGCCAAGCACACTAGCCACTAGACCACAGAGGCATGTAAGCAAGAAGGAGGAGCCCTTGAAAATGTGAACCCCTCCAATATCATGGAGTCGTATCGAGGCTGCATGAGTACTGTAATCTAATTAATGTAATCTATTATAATCTAATGTAACCTACTACTGTAATTAAATCAATTCACTTTTTTCTCATTTGTAATATTTTTCCTATTATTACTGTAATGTCTAAACTTTTTAAGCCTACTGTACATGTCACTTTCTTTGCCATTTTAAGTCATCGTCCTCGAGCCTCGGCTCAGGAGTACGTACTTCTTCTAGGCTTCCTTCAGTGTCTTCTTTGGGGTGTGGGTTGCTGGCTCTGGGTTGTCATCAGCTGATTTACCTGCCTGCTCGTTTATGTGCCTCAACTAGTCACAGATGTCTGCCAGTTCCACGGCCTCTTTACATTTCTTGTAGGAATTGTTTTGCAGCATATGGAAACTGATCACCTCAGGTCCATTGTAATGATTATTTTGTTCAACGAAGTGCACCAGTTTATAAAAGTACTCAGAGACCTTCTGAGTCACTTTTATTGCCTCTTGTACGTCTTCCTCCTAGTCTTCGACATCCCCAGGCTTGGATGGTTCTGTGACAGCATTTATAGTGTCATTACTGCTCAGTTTCTCTTCTTCCCAAAGTTCAGCATCCAACTCTAGCCACTTGACAATATCATCTTCACTCATTCTCTTGGGGTCATCAAATGGAGCACTGGACATTATATCAGTTTCTCCTGGACGTGGTCTCGGGGCGCACACTGAAGCTGTCAAATCACTGTCTTCTTTCTCGACAAACATTATGTTCGGGCACAGCTTTCTCCATGATCAGCTGTTTCATGTCCTTCCAGACCAAACACAGATTGTAAAATGCATACCTGTAATGAACACCATCAAGTGCCAGCATACCGACTACACCACCAACTGGTGGTCAAGTCAGTTTGCTGCCCTGACTTCTACTCAAAAGGCACTGGTTTGATCCCCCGGCACTCAGTGGTGTCCATTGCAGGACTTTTTCACTGTGTTAATGAAGTTTCTTTGGTGTAGCTTGCATATTTTATTGTCAAGGCAGTTTACAATTGCATGACTAAGGCTTTGGAGTGAAATGACTTGCTAAAAAATTATTTCTTGTATGCCTGTTCATATTCCAGCACAAGCCTTGATCCATGGGCTGAATAAGACTGGTGATGTTGGGAGGGAGGGAGGTGGGGAAAATGTTGCTAGACACATTCATGGGCAGGAAGTGGGGTGGGCTCTGCAGTTATCCAGCAATAGGACAGCCTTCTTGTCCTCAGGGAGACATTTAGACTTGAGGAAAGCCTTCATCTCTGGGACAAAGTGGTTAAAAAAATCCTTGAATAGCTCTGCTGACATCCAAGCATTATTCTGTTCAGCATGTATTACTGTCACCTTTGTTTTTAGATAATCAAAGACCCTTGTTTTATTATATTTACCAATCAGCTTCAGTTCACAGCAGTATATGCCAGCAGCATTGACACAAAGCAGCACTATAAGCCCTTCCTTCATCAATCAGAACCTACTTATTCCTCTCTCGCCACAGCCAGCCAAGGTACGTGAAACAGTGCCAACATAATCCCATCTCATCAGCACTAAACATTTGATTCGGGGTCAAGCCGTGTTCCTTAAGGGGAGGCGCCGCCAAAAATGGGTATTTTTCACTATTTCAGCCAAATTTTAAAAGTTACTCCAAAAAATAGCTGAACATGTCACACGTCCCCTGTGAAAGTTTGGCAGCTGTACGATAATTCTTTCCCTTTCAAATAATTTGATTTGTATTACTAATTTCATGGTCCCCTCCCTGCAGAAACCTCAGTTTTCTGTAGAATACTCATATATGTTACATTTTGCCTTCATTTGTCCAATTTTTCCACTTTTTTTATGAAAAGCATGTCATCATTCATCTGGCAAAATTCTAGTGGCAGCCAGCAAGCCTCGGAGAGTGTGGTTGAGTGAATCAGTCAATCAGTTACTTAGTGCATAGCGAGCGCTCCCCAGAGGTACATTTGTACTTGTACTTTGGCAGGTTTGGACACCTAGGAAAAGAAAAGAAGCCCAAAAGAAAAAAAAGTGATGAAGAAGTAACAGGAGGTATCCACAGAACACTACAGCCCAGGAGATTCCTAGTGCGTGCACACACACACACACACACACACACACACACAGACACACAGTAAAAAATTGAGAAAGGGGAGATGCTTGAGAGACACAAAGAAGTCTAGCTTCCTGCAAAAAAATGTAGAGGTTTGGAACAGTCTGAGCGAGGATATAGTATCAGCGAGGAGTGTGCAAAGCTTTAAAGATAAGTTGGATAAATGCAGATACGGAGATGGGACCACACGAGCATAATGCCCAGGCCCTGTAAAACTACAACTAGGTAAATACAACTAAGTAAATACAGGTGCCAATCATGATTATTTTTTTTATCATTCATTGTCATTCATAAATATAAGTGCATAGGTATCTAAGTTGTGTTTTACCACTGTAAGATCCTCTAAAAATCATAACTTTGTACGCTAACTGCATTTACACACAAAATAGCCGATATCTCGAAAGTGAATTTTTTGTACTTTGGAGAATAATAACTCCATTAGTTGTGAAGATAATAAAAAAACTCAACATCTGCTGAAAGACGAGTGGATGGTAAAAAAATTGTCCGTCAGTTTTTTTATAAAAAAGAAAAAAACACCTGATATGATTTATTGAAGGTAAAGGAAGTGGTAAAATTATGGGACACATCAAATGGTAATTTTGGTAATTTTTTTGCTCAGGAACAGACATTAAAAATTTGAATGGACAATTTTTAACTAGTGGTGCCTGAGTAAGACTACCCAATATCATACATATTGAGTGAACATGCTGGCCCTCATTAACGTTTTTAGCTCTGCTTTTATTACAAGTAATAAATTTCGTTTGTAATTTTTTTTGTATAGAAGCACGAAAGCTATTATGCTGATACATGCAGATCTTATTGCATTTACCTTAGAACAACTGAAATAAAATGAATGTACCCTCCACTAATACTAGGCAGTGCCTCCCCTTAACCAGCTGTGAAACATGCGGCAGTAAATGTTAGCTGCACATTTATCAGCAGACAACTGATGGCCTTAGTTCCATGTCGCATTTCAGTATTACAAAAAGTTAACAAAATTCAACTTGTCTCAATATTCACGTCACCACAAACCATTATAGTTTTCTCAGTAATCATAAGTCCTGTGATATTGGCTTGCCCTCTGCTTGCCTGGGAGCAAACCACTTGTACACCACTTCATCCTCTTCTAGTTTAGGCTTCTTCATTGTCTTTCAAATGTCTCCTCCTCTCATTGATCCACCACTGCTCAGAATTCGCCATCACAACGTTCAAAATCATAGAGGCGCCTATGCTGAAGCCCTCCATGATTTTCTTTCCATTCTTGCCATTCTCCACTTACTTAATCACTTTTAGTTTGTCAATAATGGAGTGTTACGTGCTTACTTTTCTCCTTTTTCGCACCAGTACTTGTAGAAGCTGAGGGCGCCATCATTCTGGCAATAAAAGGCACTATGCGACCCAAGAATCAAGCAAATATTCAGTCATCAACAACTACACTATATTTAAATCTCTCCTGAGGCTCCTGATTCTTGTACCCGCTGCTTAGTGCTGCTCGGCACATCTGAGGACTGATTTGAATGCTTCTTTTTATTTTTTGGAATTTTTCTCAGCCCCTTAAAAAAATCAAGATCACTGGGATTTTTTTATTATACATGTTTGGATAATTGGACTTCTACTGTACTTTGGGGGAGGCGGTGGCTGAGTCGACAGAGTGACGGCCCTGCGTTCAGGAGGACGCGAGTTCAATCCCCGCCCGGTGCCACCAAGCTGGGATTTTTCAGCCGCCACCGAGTGGCTTAAAACTACCCACAAGCTCTCCAGAAGACCACCTATCAACCTGGACTCTAGATTCTAGGATTAAAGATGAGCTCCAGGAGGGCAGCATGAGCCAATGCAGGATGGCGCCACTATAAACACTGGCCTGCGCCAGAACGGGCTGGGCCAACCATCAGGCCCCACCAGGAAGAAGCCTTGGACTGACCATCAGGCCCCACCGAGAAAAAGCCTACCGGTTCAATAGGCCGCGACGTAAAAAAAAATAAATAAATAAATAAAATAAAAAAAATAGAAAAAAAAATCTCTAGACTTTTTGGCCAAAAGTAGAAGAGTAACTCTGTTGGTGACTTTATACATAAGTAAATAGAATGCATGCTACAAAAGTAGAGACTCACCTGGTAGCCTTGCTGAGGGTAGGTGTGTTGTGGTGGGAACGGGTGTCCTATTGGCATGGCCTGCATGCCCTGAGATACAGCTGATCCTAAATTCACTTGAGACATTCCACTCTGTATATTCTGGTGCATCCCTTGTGGCACAGCTTGAGGCACACTGTTACTGATGCCTTGAGAAAGAGGGGCAGGCAGGCCTGGAGGGGTAAGAGAAACACTGGTGCCGGCTGGCATCCCTGGAGGCACGGTGGCACTTACCCCCTGAGGAAGTCCTTGTGCTACATTCTGATGGAGACCTTGGCTCACTTGCTGAGATATGAAGTGTCTTGTATCAAAGACTGGGTGTCGTTGGTTAAGGCTCGGATCACTGTAATTATGAGGAGTGTGTGTACTAACGTAAATGCCTGGCATTGGCCCGCTAACTGAAAGGAAGGGCTGGGATGCTGTATTTGGAGTTGATGATTGCCCATCTGCCTGGGAGACACTAGACCTAAACACTGATGAGCCTATCAGCAGCTTGTTCATAGGCAAAGCATCAATTTGTTGCCCATGGTAGTTAATAGGAACTGGTGCTGAGAAGCCAGGTGGAGCTCCACTGCCAGTAGTGCCAACAGCCCCTGTAGATGCTGGGAGTCCTGGTCTACTTGGGGTGTTGTTTTCTGTGGCACTTGGGAGCAGCATGGCACTGATCTGACCACCAGCAGCCTGGCTTGCCATGTGAAACAATGCAGCTGGACTAATACTGTATGGGTACTGCTGCTGATGTGACTGACTACTTGGATTGGAGGTAGTAGAAGTTATTTGATATTTTTTACTACTATCTCCATCCTGTTTCTGGGCTTTAGAATTCAAATGAACTTGAGGCACAGCAGCATTTTGCCAATATCCCCATTGTCTGTCAGGCTCAATAACGTGCTGTGAACGAAGCTGCTCCTGTTCTTGCTGTTTGAGCATATTCTGCTGCACTTGCTTTTTCTCCTGATGGTTAACACTTTGTGAAACTGACGCAGCATGATTAGAATTGGCTAAATTACTGGGAACATGTGGCTTATTGATATAACTATGATCACTTTGCCCATGAATGCCAGCTTTCACACTATGACTGGAAACATGATCTTGTACACTGTGTTGAGCAGGGGAAAGATTTTGGAACCCTGGCGGCACACTTACAACACTACTGCCCATCCCTCTGGTCACACTCTCAGTCTGACCCCTTACGAGCACATTTGACTGTCCTAGTGTTATGCAGCCTTGCATTTTGGGCATGGAAGATGAACTGCTAACAGAAATATTACTGTTTACAGATTCTAATTTTTCACTTGCCACTGCTCCAGAGGTAGATTCATTTAAATTGTTAATTCTTGAACTGCTGGTTGAGCCAGGAATATTTTGCAATAGATTACTGACAGGTTTCATATTTACACAATTTACATCTTGAGAATTAGCACTTCCTTCACTGTGCAGTAAGCCATTAGCACCACTGCTTGCTGCTTCAGTGCCTGGCAAAGAAGCTGATGGTTTATGAGGTGGCTTTCCCTGATCCTGGTTTTTAACTTTGGTGACTGATGCAAGTGACTGATCCATAGCAGCTGTGGATGCCTGAGGTGGAGAGTTTCCAGTGGCAACATCTGGAACAAGTATTATCTCTTTAGTCTTCCTCTAGCTTGAATGAAGGAGATATGCTATGAAGTATTTAGGGCAAGTCTGAAAAGTTTGAAATCTTTTGATGTTTCTATTTCATATTTAGATAAATATAATAACAGAGATAATATCTTAATCCAGAGTCACCAGCTGTTTTCAGTCATGCAAGTTGGGAGGTCTATTCAACACAAAATATTATATAATTACTTTTATTAAAAGGATTCATTACACTTTAACAATAAAAAAAATGTAGGCTATCTTTTACTGGTGTTCAGAGATGACAATGGATTGAAGATTACCTGAAGGCATACAACCATATCCTGGGACATAAAAACTAATAAAATAACTAAATCACTTCCATAGAGATGATGGATGCCCCAGGTTACTTACTGATCAATCTCCTGATCAGCTCATGTGTGCTCAAAATGCACCAAACTTAGAGGCTAGCTCTTTAACATACATTTAGGGGAAAAGAAGTGTGAATTATGTATGATTCACAGCATACAAATCGAGTCCACAGCCAAATACAATAATATCCCATAGAGCAATGTTACATGGCAGACAATTTTAAAGAATCAACTTCAAAATGCATGTGAGGTGCTCAACATTTTACTCACCTTAGAATAAAGAAAGTGTGAAGAATTGAATTTAAAAGGAAAATGACTGCTTGCTGCGTCTAACCTTCCAGACTGACTAAAAACTAAAAAAATTGGTTATATAAAAAATTCAATAAAGTGCAGAATTTGGTTTCTTTTGGGCTTATTTCATCACATAGACATTTGCTATATAAAACAATGATAACATACTAATGATATCCCCTCCCTCACCCGTAGGAACTTGGGGACAGATAAATCATGTAACTGGATAAACAGAAAATAAACTCATCTTCTTCCCAAATAATCATAGTGCTACAGTATTATATCTGGAACTTAAGGCACTACATCATGCAGCTATCACCTGGCATGTAAACTCTTCAGTAGACACCAGCTCAACGCAGCTGGCTTTATCGTGTAAAGAAGAGCACAACTATTAACCTGTGTGTGTGTGTGTGTGTGTGTGTGTGTGTGTGTGTGTGTGTGTGTGTGTGTATTTATTTAATTATATTTACCTAGTTGTGGTATATAGGGCCCGAGCTACACTTGTGTGGTCCTGTCTCCAAAATTAAATTTGTTCAGTATTTCCTTAGACAGACCCATTTTGCCTCCACCACTCAATCTATCTCATTCTAAGTATTTCTATTTCTATGGGTAAAACTAATTTTTGGTCATTAAAATATTTCCTTCCCCATTTTTTCTTGTACAAGATAAATGGTGCCAACAATGAACCCTGTGGCACCCCACTCGTCACTTTCTTGCACTGTGATCTTCCTCTCACATCACACTTTTCATTTCTCTTCCTTCCAAACCACGTTCCATCCACTTTTTTTACTTTCCCTTTCAAACCTACTGTGTCTTCCAGTTTCCATAATGATCTTTTATGTGAAACTTTGTCAAAAGCCTTTTTCAGATCTAGATAATTGCAGTCTGTCCACCCAGCCCTTCTTGTGTTATTTTTATTACTCAAGACTAGAAACTTGTCAAATTTCTAACACACAATTGTGTGTTGTCAAATTGTTTCTCTGTTGTTTCTTCTCTTTCTAAATATTCCATTCATTGCATCTTGATTACCCTTTCACATGTTTTACATACGTCAAAAATGCTGGTATATAATTAAACAGTTTGTCATTACTTCCACATTTATAAACTGGAAATATATTCACTCTTTTCCACTCTTTCAGGACTTTCCCTGCTTTTAGTGAGAAATCAATTACCATATTCATGAAGTTTTGTTGTTTGTTTCATGACTCAGTACACATCTACCATATACTACCGGACCAGCACCATATTGTGATATATGTAAGATATAATATACCCGTACACAGAAAATCCTTGAGTTATGACAGGGTTTGGGACTGACAGGCAGGCTGCAAGTCAACTTTGTCATAAAAAGTTACATCAAAAAATGAAACAGAATAATGATCAATATCCCGCCGTGGGTAGAGCAGTTGTATTTTACACAGCATTCCTGCACCTCCTCCCCCCACCCTCCTACCCCATGGCTGTCCTAGTTCTCTGGCCTTACCCCAGCCCCCCAACACTTCCCCCTCAGGTGCCTGCGGAGCTCACGTTGTCAGTGCTGCTCATGCTACATTTGCTACTTTACCAATTGACAGGTACATTCTGCAAGGCAGTTTGCTGTATCATTAGATCTACCAGACACCAGTCGGCTAGCACGTGAGCCGAGCAAGGGTGGAGTGAGTCTAACCAGTTATCTCTGCTATTTACATGGCTCAGCTGATCAGTGGTAACTCACAAATCTTGCTCCTTGTTAATCATCATACAAAACAAACAGTACTGCATGTATTATTACATAACTATCAGATAGGACCAACAACCAGTGAGTGACTGTATCCCTCACTTGCTAGGCAACTGGGCACCTACTATGAAACTGTGCAGTATACAGGAGTTATTTATGTATTACAGTCAAATTCCACAATAGGCAAATGACTGGTGCCAGAGAAAGTTTGCCAAATTTGAATTCACAAAATGCAAATCATTAAAGCAATAGGAAAGATGTTAATGGGTACCAGACCCTCTGTCAACATATTTTTAGTTTTTGGGTGTCGTAAAATCTCATTTTTTCTATCACTTAATATTGGGTACAGAGAGATAATAAAGACATGATGGGAAAATAAATATTCCGTCCCCCCGCCCCCTCCTCTCTCCTCTCCATGAACAGCAGTCAGGCTCATCCACATTCCTGGCTGGTGGCCAGGTGGTCACCATGCGGGTGTGGTGAGCCCGTGGACCTAGGTTTGAGTCCTACTAAAACACGCTGATTTTTCAAACCATCGCCGAGTGGCTGAAGATTACCCACATGCTGCCCGGATCTTTGATCAACCCTTACTTCAGTGACTTAAATCAAGAAGAGCACTGGGGGTCAGCATGGGCCAAGCAAGTCATATATCATTGCAGCTACTATAATTAAACTTCATCTCTGCCACCAATGGGCTGGGGTTGTTGATGAGACCCCTCAAGAAAGCCTACTGGCACTACAGGCAGCACCTAAAAAAAGTATAAATAAAAAAACATCACCATCAGTCACCGTCAGATGCGTGGGATGACTGGTGGTGACCTGTGCCAAGGATTTGCCCCAAAAACGAACGACTTTTTCAAGACAAACAGCACAAGTCATTGAGCACCTGAGCCCTCACAGGACAGCGGTGACGACGGACTGATGACACCGCCGCCACAGCCACCATCAACAACTATGTTGTCGGTGGTGATGTCAGTCTGCCACCCTGGCTTGTGGGAGCTCAGGTGCTTGATTTTTCTTCATTTCTGCGTGTTGTGGGGATGGAACTTTTATTTCTGGTGAGCCATGAAGTGATTGCTGTTGACTTGCACTACCTGTCTCACAGACCTCTGATTTGGGGGTAAGTTTATGATGCTGGTTGCCACCATTCATCTCGTGTGTCTGGCGGTGACCGACAGTGACAATGAGTAGGTGGAGGAGCTTGATGATGCGACCAGGAAGGTGAATGAGTCTGACTTTTTGCTGTTTGTGGATCGGCAGGAGAGGAGGGGGGGGCGCTTGGTGGGAGGGGGGTAGGCGCTTTGGGAGGGGGGTTGGGCGGCACCTGGCTGCTGGCACTTGCCTCCCCAGCGCACCATGCTGGATGGGGGTTGAAGACTGATGAAATTCGGAATTTGATATTAGAGGATGACCAAGGATGAAAGTTTACAGAATTTCTTTCTCACATGATACTTGCATTTTGGCTGAAAACTGGGATCGTAAATGTATAACACTGATAATCTTTGGCAAATAAATACAGCAATAACAGTTAGCCAGCATTACCTAAGAGGAAACATTTGTCAAATACAAAACTGGTCACCAAATATGACTTGGTGCATGTTGAGGGAGAGGAAGTCAAAAATAATCACCAAATGGAAGAATATGGTTGCCAAATGTGAATTAGGGTACCAAATGAATGCAGTCGCTAAATGCAAACTCACCAAATCTGATCATGCAAGACTTTGCTGTACTGTGGTTTGATTAACCCTTTCAACACGAGGACGCGTATACTGCGTCCTTGCGTGCCCCGTACCATATCCGAGGACGCACATACTGCGTCCTGGCTCGCTTTAGCCAATATACAAGTTATTTTATTTCTATATTTATGCTTACATCTCAAAATTATCAATTAATTTATGTTTCTTTATGTGCACCATTTAATTCTGCATGTTTTCATATATAATACATGATGATTATGTTGAGTTTATGGCTGAAAACTTGTTATATTCAATAGCAACATTTGAAATTTGGCGCGTGCAGCGATCCTGGATATGGCGCGGGGCGCTGTTTTGGCCGGCCGTAGTGAAGGGGTTAACCATGCCATAGATATGCAATCCCTATCAGTAATGCCTTAAAAATAATTATTTAGTAACATAAATATGTGTTCCTATCAATCGGCTGAGCCATGTAAACAGCAGTGATAACTGGTTAGACTCCCTCTACCCTTGCTCACGTGCTAGCCAACTGGTGTCTGCTAGATCCAGCGGTAAAGCAAACTGTGTTGCGGACTGTAGACCTGTCAACAGGTAAAGTAGCGACTGTAGCAAGAGCAGTGCTTACAATGTGAGCTCCACAGGCACCTGAGGGGTAAGCATGGGTGAGCTCGGGTAAGGCCATAAGGCCAGCGTATGAGGACAGTGATGGGGTAGGGGGTGAGGGGGATAGAAGGTGCAGGAATGCTGTGTAAACAAACAGCTGCTCTATCCACAGCAGGATATTTGAAATGTTGACCCATTACTTAACCTGAAACTATTATTAATATCATTGGCCTGATCATAAATGAAAGCAGTCATAAGTTGCATGTATTGTAACTCAAGAACTGCCTGTACAGCACAGTACTAACAGCACCATGTGGAAGGTGACCTGCTCACTAGAGAGGTTTGTTTACTACTGGCAAGTCTTAGTTTGACTAGCAGCACCCCACCGATGACCAAGACAGTAGGAGTGTGTGGTTAAGCCTCACACTACCACTGGAATATAATGTATGTATCACCACATGAACATGACAGGCCATGCAAAGGATGATACAAATGGCACCCTGGAGCCAGCGACCCCATCACCAAGGCCAGGACGAACACCAAAGCAACAACAACGGCTGCCGTGAGTGTTTCCTCGTCGTCACGGGAGACACTACCAGGGTGGGTTGGGTCTGTCACTGTCATAGCTCTTCAACAACATCTTAGCTGATCTCTACACTTCCTATAGGCCTAGGTTACACCTACAGGTAATGTAACATTCAACATCCAACATGCATGTTAGTTGTCTTATTTTGAAAGAAAAATGCATATCCAAGTACTAGTATGGCAAATATGATCTATCATGTACTGGTTTGATGAATTATTGGTTACACTCCTCTAAGATATGTTTTGATGCCCAATCCAAGCCTGTTGCTTTCCTTTCCTTCAGCCCCCTCATCACCTCCTCTATCTCTACTCCAATCAGTTATATCTTTCATCTCTGCTCTGTTTCTTCATCTTTGTGAGTTTTAAAATCTGACTGCTATGTAAACGGTTTTTGGAAATTTTCACTCAGCATTACACTCATTTCATTTGGTTCTTCATATATTAAGCTATTCATTTTTGACAGGCTACATTTTCTTTATTTTTTGGTTTATATCTCTGGAGTAGCTCAGGGTCTGTCTTACATCTGTCAAGTTCTCTTCCTCTTCTCTTCTTATCCTCACATCATTATTTCCTGCCAGCTTATGTTCTTTGCTTCTTTATGTTATTTTCTCCTCCCTTTCTATCTTGCTTTATCCCCTTTCTCTTTTGCCCTCTCACACTTTTCATTATATCAATTCTTTTATCCCTTTTCAATTGCCTTGTACAGAGGAACATGTTCTGCAACACCTTTTTCATATTATTAGTTCTGTACATCCTTTCATTTCTTTCATACTCCTGTTAGTTTCTCGGAGGAAGTTTTTTTAGGTTCTTAAATTTGTCTGTTAAATTTTTCCATGTCTCCTTGTGTGCCTCATTTTGTTCTCCTTTCACACTTCCTCCTTCTTCTATTTCCAATATCAAAGGATTGCTCTTTCGCAAGGGACATGAATTTTTTAGTTCTTTTATTCAAGTCCCTTTTGTAAATACCAAGTCCAATCTTGATGGCTCATATTTTCTCCATCACCCATTGCCAGGGGTAGCACAGTGGATAGTGCAGCGGTTGCAGTGCTTAGCATGACTAGCTACAAATCCATGGGCCCAGGTTCAAAGCCCATCCTGGGCAGTCGGCTAGCAGCTCACCCAGCTGTCCATCCCTCCTTTTGGGCAGGCCAATAAACGGGTACCTGGGGAAACCTAGGAAGGTAAACTCTGGTTCCTCGGCTCCAAGGGCCAGTGTGAGGGAAGTGAGCACCACGGCCACGTGGGCTGAGCCTCCGAGAACTTTACCTTTTTTTCCGTTGCTACATCATGTTTGTCAATGTCATCATCCTCTGAAATCTGTTCCCTCTCACTCTTGAATGTCTTGCACTTTACTTCACTACAGTTTTAACCTCCCAAAAATATCACTTTTTTGCTATTTTGCATTATCTGTTCCAAGCTCTCCAGGGTGTCATGTAACATTCCTTGGTGCTCATCACTCATCCAGTAATTGGTCTTAACCCTTTCAGTGCGCATGGCGAGGAAGCGACTATCCCCCAGGCGCACTTGGGCAGCCCAGCGGGGGGAGGGGGGTCTCTTTTAACCTCTGTATCTCAAAAACTATTCATCACAGCTGAAAACCAAAAACACCATTGAAAAGAGGAGGCCAAGATCAATAGCACTCGGTTATGTATGCCTCTCCTGCGAACGTACATGCACGTTCAGGGAGTGTTGCCTGTGAACACTTACGTTAGTGCATCCGTAACGGTCAGCCATATTGAGGCAACTGCGGACATCTCTCCATGAGGTGCTGGCAAGGTAGTATTGCCAACTGCAAAATTTACAACTATTTGGTCAAAGAATCAGTCAGGTGATAGGTGAAACTATGCAAAAATGCCGCTATATTGGACAAGAACATCCACCAGTTACTCGTCCATAAATTTCCCGCGCTAGGCTGATATGATTTTCCACCAAATTTAGTGGAAAACCCACTCAATTGGCAATCCTGTGTTGAGAAATAGTGTTGGAACACTCTCATATGCAGGAGATTTGAGTGCGGCTGGAGCTCGCAGCGAGCGTTTAGCACCACCAGCATATGTGCTACTGCTCACTGCGAGCATTTAGCAATGAAAGGGTTAAGGGGATACACGCAGCCACTCTTTCTGTTGTTTCTTCTCTTATATTTAACATGTGCACACTGAACACTCCTGCTTTACCCTCTCCCTGCTCCACCTTTTCCACTTTCATTTCTGAAGAGATCATCGAGGTGATCATTATCATAATACCTCCACCTGTCTTACCCTTCCAGTCTTTTCTCCATACAGTACAATTTTCTGCTCTTTCAAACACAATGTTTTTAGCTCTTTTCCTTTCCACAAGGCACACAATTTCTGGTTGTTTTCTCTGAGGAAGTCTTAATCCAAATTTCCTTTGTAATATTCCACTCATCCAGGTAGTTCTCCAGCTACGACGTGTGCGCCTTATGACTGCACACACTTACGACCAGGCCAAAAATATTAATAACACTATGGGCTAACATTTCAAATATCCTGCTGCAGGGCAGCTGTTTGTTTATACAGCCCCCCCCCCCTTCCACACAGCTGCCCAATCTCCTCACTTCTACTTTTTCTTCCAACTTAGCTTCACCCTCATCATTCAGTTTCTGAAGTAATTCCTTTACCTTCTTTGTTACATTTTTATCACTAGTTTCAACGGGATTGTCTTTTCTTTTATTCCATATATTACTACAGTAAAACTCTGACTTCAGCCTCCGGGTATCTGGAAACTCCAAGTATACGGAAAAATGTGGCAGGTCAAAAAAAAATTAAATTCCAAGAAAATCAATAAAAAAATGACAGAAATCTGACCACCATGAGATTTGAAATACAGTGGAACCTCAGGTCACGAACGCCTCTCATCACGAACAGATCAGTTCATGAACAAATTTTCCAAACCAAAAACATCTCAGGTGACGAGCGGTGTTTCGAACTACGAACATGCAAGCCGGCAACATTGTGGGGCGACAAGCCGGAATTATCGGCAGGAGACCGTCAGTTGCTAGTGATGGGAGAACTGAGTACTTTTTGCAAACTGAATAATTCGGTTTTGATTAGTCTAAAACTGAGTAAACTGAGTACCCAATGATTACTTTGCTCCCAGGCAACAGGAGCACAGCAGATTATACGGGGATGGCTGGGCGGGGGGGGCAGTCATAACTAGGATGGCAAAGGGTTGCCAGGGATGAGAAGTGTTGAAATTCGTCTGAGCACAGGTAACTTTAAAATAATGCCTTTTACATTCCACGTGAAATTCAACCTATTAAATTTTCTTCTTATTTTCAAAGAGCTCTGGCCAGTATTTAATTCCTGCTCAAGGTAAAACAGAAAGGTCAAGGTCTGTAGATCATAAGACATCTGTCAGTATATGAAGCAGCTAATTAACACATATTCCACACCACCAGTGTTGTGCATCATTTGCTTATAACTGCAATGATTAGTTTAATTTCCAAGGCTGATGATCTACAGTGTGATTTACCAAGTCAATTACTCTTGCTTATTTAGACAATCACTGATTAAATTTCCCAAATTATGGGGGGTTGGATTTCATTGATCAAGTAATTGAATTGCAAGAACCGAGTACATCGATTGGCACTCACTGAAATCCAAGAACTGGGTACATCGACTGGCACTCACTCAAATCCAAGACCCAAGTACATCGTGCACTACTTGGGCTGAAACATACCTCCCTATCAGTTGCTGTGTAGCTTTTACTAAATACACAATATGGAAGGGGACTTCCTTTCCAAACAATAATATCTCTTCCCTTTCCCTTCCTCACCACCTTCCACTTATTAAAGCTGGCGTCACACTGGGCCTTTTTCCTCCAACCACATTGACGGTAAGGGCAACAGGCAACTCCAACTTCTCCGGGTGTGTGTCACAAACGGTCAAGGCCGGTTGCCCATATCCACAATGTAAACAAAGCAGTCGCCCTGTATCGACATGGCGCCATCTGCTAATAAAGTAAAGGCTGTTGAGAACTGTGTTGCTGTTACCCAAGTTATGGATTTGTTGCTGCAGTTAGATGGAAGGAAGAAGCGGTTGTGGACACAATCATGGCTTCAAAGACAGGAGAACAGGAGTGTTTTCTCAAACCTCGTCAGAGAACGTGATGTGAAGCCTGGGAGTCCTACAGTTTTTATAGAATGGAAAAAATATATGTATTTTAAGTGGTGATCCCACAGCACGGGAGTGTTCTGTTATCTTGTCAGTAAATAGTAACAAAGCAGCTCTGCCAGTCCACTTTACCATTCTCTTAGTATGTCATTTTCCACTGCTTCTCACTCCTCAGCCACTGCCGTCGTCTGTTTGTTTGCATACAGCCAAGCGGTTGCTCATACCCACAACCGTTGGTTCCATCCATATGGGTGGAACCAATGGCTGGAGGAAAACAGCCAGTGTGACATTACGTCAGTGTGATACTGCGCCGTCAACTCTCCTCCGTACAGGTACGGTAAAATCAAATCAAGTTTTCATCATATTTTATCTGTTTAGTATTGAGTTCCTATTTTTTGTGTTGCATTTACTGATATCCATTGGTTTTGTGTTATGAACTTGTGCACAAAGTACTGTTGTAAAAGTTCAAATAAGCAATCACCTGGGGTCCAGGAATAGATTAATCTATTTTACATTGATTCCTATGGGGAAAATAGCTTCGGTTAACAAACATTTCAGGTGACGAATGGCCTTATTGTGCACGAGAGAGAGAGAGAGAGAGAGAGAGAGAGAGAGAGAGAGAGAGAGAGAGAGAGAGAGAGAGAGAGAGAGAGAGAGAGAGAGAGAGAGAGAGAGAGAGAGAGAGAGAGAGAGAGAGAGAGAGAGAGAGAGAGAGAGAGAGAGAGAGAGAGAGAGAGAGAGAGAGAGAGAGAGAGAGAGAGAGAGAGAGAGAGAGAGAGAGAGAGAGAGAGAGAGAGAGAGAGAGAGAGAGAGAGAGAGAGAGAGAGAGAGAGAGAGAGAGAGAGAGAGAGAGAGAGAGAGAGAGAGAGAGAGAGAGAGAGAGAGAGAGAGAGAGAGAGAGAGAGAGAGAGAGAGAGAGAGAGAGAGAGAGAGAGAGAGAGAGAGAGAGAGAGAGAGAGAGAGAGGGGGGGTGATGGGGGGGGGGGGCTATCACTCTCCCTCTCTCTACTTCTGGATGTGACAGGCTCCAGCATAAATAGTTTAGTTCCTCACAACACTCTCCTGAACCTGACAAACCCCCAAACAGCTACATGCCTGCTTTCCTTCATGGCAGACTAATTACATAGCACGTTTTATGTAAGTCCTCTGGGTGGCGCCACAAAGCCAGAAGTACATCTCTGTATGTCCCCGGATGGAAGAGATTTATGCAAGTTCCCAAGTACTGGAACTTCAAAACAAAGGGGCCAAGAGGGCCGCTACCACTGGTGTTAGGGGGGGTCTGGGTTTTGCTGCTGGCAGCTTCACTGCTTACTGTTTCCAGGGGCCTTGCCATGACAGTTTGGGTTTCAATGTCAGACAGATTGTAATGCATTTTTTATGGCTTTTTGCTTCACTGACAATGTCAGTAGTGTTGGAAAAGTCTAGTAAAGGTTCAAGGTAGCATGTAGTTCTGACACCAACAGATACAAGTGAAGCCATGACGGGGAGTAGTGTACAAGAAGGGAGGGGTGGCAGACGGGACGGGGGAGGGTGTGGAAGGGAAGGTGGAGGAGGCAAGAGAAAACGGTAAATGATTTATTGCTCTGAAGGCTCATGACACATTTCAAAAATTTTACTGTGAATCAACATCACTCCTGCACTACCCCTCCACCCTCTCCCACCCCTACCAAACTACTACTACTCTCTCTCTCATGTCAACTCAAGAGTAATACATTCTTTCACATTTTAGAATATGATACTTGTGTTACACCCTCTAAACCACAGCAAGGGAGTGCCTATCATGGGAAACATTGGGTGACCTTAACACATGCAGCACCAGCTGCTTTGCACCTGTCCATTGTAGTTAGTTCTCCCATGTCATCTTTTCATCCCAACTTCATTCCTTCCTATCTTGCCTTCCTTATCACTAGGAGCCATTATAACAAAGGCTGGGGGTGAGACTCAGCTGACATCTGTTCCACAGCTACTGGAAAAAAACTAACATTTTTCCTCCCTCCCCTTCCTTATCACACACATTCATCAGCATGAGGGCTGACAGTGGTAGGAAGCCTAAGGAACCTGCTGAGAGCAGAGTTTTCTCTCCACGTGTGCAAGGGGGGCATGACTTGTGGCATGCTAAGTCCCAGTCACCCCAGAGGTACATGAATATGAAGCTCCAAGCCCAAAACAAAGAGGGTATTGGCTGGCAATCACAATTCCAGCACATGATCTGACCTGAACGACACACACACACACACACACACACACACACATACACACACACACACTATGAAAAGAAAATTAATTTAAAAGACCCTTAATAATTATTGATCTTGATCTGTTTTATCACTCTAGCTTTATATATTTATGATACCTTTCCCTTCAATCATTAAGCACCATAGGATTGGGTTACTGGAATCATGGGCTACAATAACTACTCTGTCAACTCCTAGGAATCCTCCTAATATGGTTTATGTTCACCTCAACATAAAAACACTGAGTTCATTACTATCATATTTATAGAACTGTGCTCCACCTATCCATAACATTAGAAACCTACTGCAGTTAAAAGAATCATTAATGTACTTAATGTGTCAGGTAATATAAAAAATAAAGAAATTCCTGGATCTCATTACATATTGAGCAATCACTTAATTGTGAGTTACACACAAAGTAAAATGTCCATTTGGCATCTGGATGAAATATATATTCCTTATGGACCAGCCTTCAGTGATGATTCTATCACTTGTGATGTCATGATATAATGTCTTATTCTGGATGCTTGGAATTGACATTTTCATTACCAGCACCATTAGGCTTAAACGCTGCACTCCCCCTCTTTCCCTTCCTAGATCTGGGTTTATGCCTAGCTCTGTGTGTCTGAGCACCCCCGCTGGCACCAGGTGTTGCTGGGAATGTACAAGACTCGGCTGTCTCTTTCAGTAATGCTGCACTTGAATTGCCTCTTGCTGAAGTCAGAGTTGGCTGAGCTACGACATTCTGTTGTTCTTTAGTGAGGCCTTCTGCCTTTTCCAGGTTACTCGTAGGTGAATTAGATGAAACTGTGACTACTTCCTTTTCAGAGCTAATAGCAATAAACTTGTGTGTCAGTTTGAGGGATGGCTGGTGTTTGGCTTTTATGGCTCCCTCCCGACTAAAAAATATTCTGCTTCTTACTTCTCCTATACACTTATCTAAGTTTCTATTAACATTATTAACTCTATCATGTGCAGAAGTTAAATTTTCTGGATTGTTTTTTGTCTTGCCCTTTCTTCGCACTTCTCTGGTAGGAAAGCTGTCGTCTTCACTTGAGCTGCAAGCATCTCTGTATGGTTTTGATAAGCTTTTGGCTGATGTCATACTACTCATACCAGTCCTTTGGCTCAAACCCGGTGACATGGAATTTTCACCAGATGCTTTGCAATGTCCATAATTATTCTTCTTTGGTGATGCATAAGGCTCAAATGTGGCTGGTCTATTGGAGACCTTACTGTTATTAATTTCAAATTTCTTGCCCCTTTTATATCCTGGCCCAGCCATCTCTCTCCTATATCGGACTTTCATTCTCTCCTTTTTCTTCTGCTTACGCTGATCTGACACTTCCTTCATCTTCTGTAAAAGACTTTCTCCTATGTTATCTGGTAATTCAACAGCTGCAGACTCTTGAGTGGTGTTACACCTGTCCATCTGCTTCATGTTCCTACACATAACTTCAACAGTCTTAAAAATATATCCATAACATGAATTAATACAGAAGGACTTTCTATCTGGAATATTCCTCTTAGCTTTCTCAAAATCAAAAGTCCACATAAACTTTTCTTTTCTCTCAGATGGAACATGACACACAATGGTTCCTTTTTCTAGCTTTCCTACATCAAAAGCTGCAGCACTATGCCTCTTCATTCCTAACAATTTCTCTCCATCTGCTTTATATTGCTGACTGTTTTCCCATTTTTTACAATGTTCTACCATCATTTTAAGAGGAATGTCAAGGTCTGAGTTACCTTCACGAGCAATGCTAGATGGTCCAGCTCCCTTAGCAGTCACAGCAGTAACTTTCTGTTCTGGCTTCTTTTCTTCTCTCTCTGGATTTCCTTTTGTTTCCTCATGGCCACCAATGTCTGCTTGAATTCTTGACTCTTCCCTTCCATTCTCAACACCAGTTAATCTTGAGATGTCTCTGTGATCCTTCTGACGCTCTTTCTTGTCTCTTTTTTCAGTGTTTATCTTTTTCTTGGGGCAATCTTTTTGTATGTGACCAATTTTACCACAGAAGCGACAGCCTCGGTCATTTGGGGGTGCGCCATCTGTGAGCTGCTTGGAGTCGAACAGATAATCCTGCAAATGACAAAAAAGGTAAATGAGCACAAAATTATTTTATTTGTCTTAATAAATTGTAAAAGTACTTAACCTGGTAGCAGTGGGGATCATGTTTCTTAATGGTCCCTTTAAGCAAGAAAAATGAGAAAAAATCATCACTCACACAAACCATTTCATAATATATATTGAAGCATTTGTGATCAGTTTATGTATCATCTTTTTTGGGGGGTTTAAATCAAGGCACAAATTTGGCCCGTCGCTGCTACACGGTAAAGCCACAAATTTGGCCCATTGCTGCTACCGGGTTAATGGCAATACAGTAAAGATGAGGGTAGAGGTGGGGTCCCATGCTCTCACAGGTAAGGATAGGTGAACAGCATTATCTAGGTGCATTGCCAAAGGTATATGGATTAAGATACCCATTTCCTTTCTCCATAGCCTTAATGCTCCCTGGATACCCATTAAAAGGACTGCACTGGTAGAAAAATCAAAAAAATATGAAAAATGAAAACAAAAATCTGCTTATGACATGGGCACTTGGCCAGGGGGTAATGTGATGGTGTCAGGGGGGATGGGAAGGAGGCTGCCAGGAGACTTGCCCAAAGGAGCCCTGGCTTTGGCGCTGCAGGGCGGGCGAGGGTGTGTGCCCCCTGGCGTACGTCCCCATTGATTGACTGAAGGCGGGGAATATGGATCACAGATTAGCAGACCCAAACATTTAGCATAAAGATCTTTTTATTGCCTTCAAGCTTCCCAGGGAGGTACAAGGCACAGTGTGCATCGCTCACCTGATGCAAGCAGCCTATCGGACCGTGTACCACAAGTTCCTGAAATGCAACAAGTACCCGGCCCCAGCCCTGTGGTGAGGTGACACTGCTGCCCCCCCCTTGGTGTGACTCATGCTTGTGAGTCAATCATGGAAAGGGAGAATAACATTCAGACATATGGTAAAGAGGGTGTATTGGGCACAAGAGGTTGAGAACCACAGCCTTACGACATCGTCAGCACCAGTAAAAACATTTTATGGGGAATTTTAGCCTTCTAGGTTTAAAGAACTATTTAGAGACCCATTTAAATGGTTCAGCTGCAAAGTTAAGGTCACCAAGGGAGAAAAATATTTGTAGTAAATAGTTGTCTCTTTTAACCGAAAATCATGGGACTTTAAAAGTGCCATAAAATCAAATTTTTCGGATGAATGATAGTCTAAGAAATACAAGGGAAAACAGATTAAGGCCGGGTTCCCACTATTCTGTTTTCACATTTCCATCGACATTAATGATGTCAAAACGACGTCACCAAAACAGCGGCTGCGCGGCATGGATGAGATGCACTCCATCAGTCCATCGCACGCCATTTGTTGACAAACATGGACTGCACTGACCACAACGACCTCTTGTACATGTTATTTTGTATCTAAGTACTTCCATGTCATATTTTCATATGTAGAATATTCAACATCACTGGACTGGCACCACCACCGGACCCAAAAGTTAACTTGAGTTCATCTCTGGACGGGGCTCCACGTGGGGTCCGGGTTCCGTTGATGATGTCATTGATAATCGACGGAAACGAGAAATGGAATAGTGGGAACCCGGCCTAAGTAAACAAGGTGACAAAATTTGTTGACAAATTTGTCTGCAGCGTCCGTGTCGGCCGAGTTTTTATCACCACACACATCTAGTTTCCTGATGCCATGTCTCTTTTTAAGCTTTTTGAGTGAACCCAATATAGAATTCACATGGCTCTTTCAGTTCCATGAGTTCGTATAAATGCTTAGCATTTTCTATGATGAGTGGGCCGGTCACTGCACGTCCCTTGGCACGTTTGAAAGTTTGTCTTTCTGTTTTTTAATGTCATACCGTGAGGTAGACCCGACATTGTAATGCTTCATCAACACAGTTCTGCTTACACCACTACTATCTTCTTTCATATTTCTATTTTCTGTTTCAGAGCGAGCACAAATTTTAGTACTTCCACCAACTGGGTTACCTTAAAGATGAGCGGGGAGGGCGGGGAGCTGGTGGTGACTTCCGCGCCCTCTGGTGGAACATCCATAAACAAACGCTAGTGGCACGAGGTTCAGATTTCAGATAAATTTCTGATTTCTTTGGTTAAACGAAATGAAAAAGTTTTCGTAAAACTTAGTTATTCAAATATTTTGGTTGTCTTGGATAAAAGACTTGACTGCATCTATAAAAAAATTAAAAAATAAATAAATAAATAAATAAATAAAATCTCATCTGGCATATGATACAGGGTAGGGACAGGTCTATCTGGATGGAGTGCAGCATCCTCAACCTCCCCGGAACTCTTTTCTTCTCTTTTTCTCTTCTTCCTGTTCATGCTTCCTTCTGTGGGTAGCTGGAGGATATGTACTCTCAGGACTCCTGCATCCCTGCATGTGGGCTCCTGGAACGTCCCGAGTCTCTTGGAGGATCACAGACTTCCTTAATGAGGGAATGAGCTCAGTAAGCTGAGGGTGGACATAGTGGGGCTTAATGACATGAAGAGACCTGGCATGGACAAGATCGCTAGTGTGGGTACACCTACTACTGGTCTGGCATGAGCAATGATGCCCTTCTTAATCCTAGACCACTGAAAATAGTACTGCATCATTATCCCCATCCATGATAATGGACATATCTTTGAAAATGAAAAATCAATACAGTAGGCATGAATGACTCCTAGGTAACTATACATGACACGTGAGCTCACATGGTAGGAATTCAGGTGATAGGAATACATGTTCTATGTAAAAAATGGCATATGAATGGCACTGCCTTGACTGACTGATCTTTTTTGTACCTTAAAGATGAAATACAAGTAGACCTCAAGTAACAACAGGGTTTGGAATGGACAAGCTGGTCATAAGTTAAATTCATCAAAATATTAAGATTATAAAAAAACAAAGAAAACATTATACAAATGTTCTATATTGGACAGAGCAGTGTTACCATGCCTCCTAGCCCACCTCTGTTCTCATGAGCTCCTCGCCTCATCCCAGCCCTGCATTTGGCTGACCCTTTAGCCACGCAACATCGAGCAACGTAATGAAACTGAACTACCAAGTTTGGCCAAGATGGCGGCGTTAGCCAAATGCCCACAAGTCACTGCATGGGGGTTTGTGTTGGCAGGGGATAGGGGAGGGGTGGCAGTGTCTACATACAAAGGACACATCATAGTTATATGATTGGCCAGTGACACTTCGCCTGCATCTTCAAACCTTCTGTGAATGTTTTGATTAAATGTGATTGCTTTCCAGTAAACGTTACCCTTTAGGAGCCGCTGCAGGAATATTGTGAGGGGGCTGTTGTTATGGGATGCCATTTTAGTTGTGTGGTTTGGCTCACCTCCCCACCTGCAGGGAGTTGTGGGGATTTACCTTGTCTGAATCCAAATTGACTTTCATTTATCATCTTCTCTCTTTCCAGATGGTCCCCCCACTGTCTTTTAATTACCTTCTCACACAGCTTGCACATGACGCTTGTTAGGGAAACCAGTCTATAGTTCAGCGGCTCTTGCTTATTTCCGCTCTTATGTAACGGGAGCACATGTGCCCTCTTCCAGTGCACTGGTACTTCCCAGTCTTGACTGAACAACTTATAATGTCCTGAATTGTTTCTATTAACTGTTCACTGCACTCTTTCAGTACTTGGCCAGATACTTCATCTGGACCCATTGCCTTCTTACCATCTAGTGATCTCAATAGCCCCAGTATCTCTTCTATCCACGTTTATGATTTCCATTCTCTTGACGCTTCTCTCCTCATCCCTCTCTTCAAATTCTGTCTCCTGGGTAAATACTTTCTGAAAGGTTTTGTTTAATGTTTCACAGATTTCCTTTACATCCTCACAGACTTGGTCATCGACTCTCATCACATTCACAATTTCTTTTTTCTTTAATTTCTTATTTATGTCTATAAGAAGTTTTGGGTCCTTACAATTTTCTATTCTATTCTATTCATACTTTCTTCTTCTCTCCTCACTTTGGTGTAATCATTTCTAGCTTGTCTATAGCCTTCCCTGTTTGTGGCATTCCCTGTCCTTTTGAAGTTTCTCCATGCTTTATCTCTCCTCTTCTTTGCTTGCAAACATCTTGTATTAAACCACTCTCTTTTCCCTCTTTTCTTCATCACATAGAAGGGCACCCACTCTACCACACCTTCATTATAAGCTTTAGGGAAGTACAGTACCCTGTTGAGTTTCGCGCCCGCTTCGTTCCGAAGGTATAGCGCTAAACTCGAGGATCGCGAAACTCAAGGTATTGAAAACACTGAAAAAGCGTTTGTCTGTTCCGACCCGGGTTTTTTTATTTATTTATTTTCTTTTCTTTACATGTGGGCTATGGTGACGGTAGACTATCCATCTAGACCTTCATTATAAGCTTTAAGGAAGAAATCATACTCTTTTAGTATTTTCTCAGCTTTCTCATTTCTGCCCAATTTATGCTACTAAAAATAGCTGGTTTATATATATTATGAACATTATTGGTGCCAGAACTGAGCCTTGAGGAACTCCACTCTCTACTCTCCTCCAATTTGATTTCTCTTCTCTAATCCCCGTCCTCATTTCTCTTCCCGTTAAGTAATCCTTCATCCACTCGATGACCTTTCCGCCCATTCCTCCCCACTGCTGTAGTTTCCAGATTAACCTTTTGTGCAGAACCTTGTCAAAAGCTTTTTTCAGATCTAGATATACACAATCAGCCCATCCTTCTCTCTCTTGCACCCTGTCTATTGCTCTTGAGTAGAAACATAGTAAGTTGGTGACACACAATTTCCCTTTTCTAAATCCAAAGTGACCTTCATTTACCATGTTTTCCTTTTCTAAATGTTTGACCTATTGTTTTTTATTATACTTTCACAAATCTTGCCCATTACACTTGCCCAAGAAACTGGTCTATAATTTAGTGGTTCAGTTTTATCTCCACTTTTATAAATTGGTACAATGTTCGCTCTTTTCCACTCTAAGGGCACTTTTCCTGTATTTATAGAGCATGTTATTATGTAATAAAGTGGCTCCAATAATTCATTTCTACACTCTTTTAGCACATGTCCCGAGATTTCATCCGGTCCCATAGCTTTCCTTCCATCTAAGGTTTCCATCAGCTGTATCAGTTCCTTTATCAACCTTTACATGATTTAGTTTCCCTTCATTGCAATTTCCGAGCCCCCAGTCAAAGACGGTTTCTTCCGTAAACACTTTATGAAAGTTTTTATTTAATATTTCTGCAATTTCTTTGTCCTTTTCGTAGATTACATTTTTTTCTTTTAGCCTTTCCACTCCTTCACTTCTTTTTAACTTCCCGTTTACGAATTTATAAAACATTTTTGGTTCTTCTTTACATTTAAAAACTATTCTTCTTTCAAATTTAGCTTCCTCCTCTCTCCTTATTTTCACAAGGGGCACTCATGACTGACTCCTTTATCTAACTCCACGTTTTTTGTGAAAATTAGGTCAAGTCTTGATGGTTCATCATCCTCTCTCAGCCTTGTTTCTCCTTGCACCCACTGCGTCATTAGGTTATCTGTTGCCAGCTTCAATTGTTTACTTCCCCAAGTACAGTCAAACCTCACCATATGCGCACATATGGGCGGTCTGCAGGTGCGCAAATGGCGAATGCGCAAATGGCGAACTTAATAACCTATGGGGAAAAATACATATGGGCGGTCACGGCCCAAAACCCCCCTACCAGCATACAAAAAAATAAATAGATAAATAAATGGTCTGCTGGCAGGAAACACGTCCCACTCACGGCCAATCTCACTTTTTTCTTCCACTGTCCACCTTTTTAATCACTTCCACCTATGGCATGGTCATCACCGGGTTCTTCCGGGGTTTAGGCTTCTATGATGCTGCGTGCAGCATGATGGTGGTGCAAAGGTGAGGCAGAAAACATCGAGTAATTGCAGTCACCACGAGACGAGGAGAGGCGATCGGGTTATGGCGGGAAACGACGTGTTTTGTACGTTGGCAGTGTTCTTCACTGGCGGCAGAGGGCACGCAGGTGGTAGACAGCTGTAGCTCCCCAGCGGATGCCATTTTGCTGCCAGAACAGCTAGTAAACGTCCTTAGAAGATCAGCGGACGCCATTTTGCTGCCAGAACAGCAAGTAAAAGTCCTTAGATCAGCGGACGCCATTTTGCTGCCAGAACAGCTAGTAAACGTCCTCAGATCTACGAACGCCATTTTTCTGCCAAAACAGCTAGTAAACGTCCTCAGAAGATCAGTGGACGCCATTTTGCTGCCAGTGACACATTGTTGACATAGCGGTGAGGTGCGCAAATGGTGGGATGATGGCCGCAAATTAAGGCCGCGCAAATGGTGAGGTTTTACTGTATTGCCGCCACCCTCCGTTGCATAATCTTCCCATTTCACTTCTTTGCAACTGAAGTCTCCTGTTAATGTTATCTTTCCATTATTTTTTATTTAGTGTGTCAGTGCCCGTATTGTATCTTCCAGCATAGCGTTGTATCTTACTTCATTCCAACTTTTGGTGTTGGGGGAACAAAGGCTGTTATTATGTTATTCTTCTCTCCACCTTTTACCAGTACCTGCACAGCCATCACCTCCGCACTGTCCTTTCCATGTCTCACTTCAGTCACTTTCAAGTTTTGTTTCGTCATTATCATCACTCCTCCCTTTCCCCCTTTCCTATCTTTTCTCCAAATGTTGTACTTGATCTTTCCCTCCAGCACAAGTTCCAGTTCTTTTACAAGTTTTGTTCCAACTATACACATAATATCCGGATCACTCTCCCTTAAATAATTAGTTAGTTTAATTTTCTTTGATACAAGACCATCTATGTTAGTGTATGCAATCTATAAACCTTTCTTCCCTTCTCCCTTTCTTCCCCCTCCTCCTATCAACACCCTTACTCCTTCTTTTCGCCTCCTATCCACCACTTCATCAGTTTTTCGTTTTTCATTCTCCAAAAACTTTCCTTCTGATCTTTCCTCATTCCTTTTTTCGCTTCATTTATCATTTCCTTTACTTTCATTCTTTCATCCTCTGACATATTTCTCCTCACATGTATTTGCTTGTATTCTTCAGAGTCGTTTAGTTTCCATGACCTGTTCTGTATGGTTTCTGTTGTCATTTGGGACCTTGGCTTTATCTTCAATGGTCTGTTTTTTCCTTCCTCGTATCTTCCCAATCTAGTTATTTCATCTACTACTTTTTCCTCTATCTTTTGCTCCTCTTCAGTATTCATATTTCTCTACACTTTTCGCCTTACTCCTCTCATAACTCTCCCTCTGGGTCTTCACTGTTTTTTTTCCCTCTTTTACACCAAACACTATGACACATTTTTCTTTTCTGCCACGTCCCTCACCAATGTTTCTCTATTTTTTATTACATTCACAACTTCTTTTTATATGTCTTGCCTCTTTTCCTGTTGCTGTTGTTCTAGGATTTCCCTAAAGCTCGTTTTTTCCTTGTCTTTTTCACTTCTCCACTCCTTCAATTCATCATTGACCACATGCTTAATCTTTTCCTCTACCCTTTCATCCACACTCTGCTAATCATTTCCTATCTTCTCTGCTGCCTCTCTCTATCTTTTCTTTTATCTTCTTCTGCATGTCTTCGTTTGTCCCCTTCACACTCCTCTCTCTTTCCATTTTCATATTTTGTATCTCAAGGTCTTTTTTTAATTTTTCCATCTTCAGTTGCACTATTTCTTTTTGGCTTTCCAGCGGCTCCTTAGTCAATTTAATTATTTCATCGCTCAAGTTCTCTATCATTTTCTTCGTCTCTTCGTCCCTTCTCCTTGCCTCTTCATCAGGGTTGCCAATGATCAAATCAAATTGACTTAATCAAATGATTAAATCATTGATTTTTTTACTATTTTTTTTCTCTAAAAGTATTCCATAAGTTAAATTAAACTTTGTATGTCTCTAGTAAAGCAAAGAAAGCAGCAGGACTTGAACAAGCATATACTGTAGACGCCACTGAGCTGGTAATCTCACAAAAGCAAACTGCAGAGGCACTGACTGTGACTGACCAAGTGGTGGAAAATACATGTACTGTACTGAACTGAGTTTAGTGAGATCTCTTGCTCTAATGTTGCCAACTTCCCATATGTTTACTACCAGGTAAAAAGTCAGTCTCCTTTAGTTTTTACTAACTTGTCATGAAAATGACAACTTCAGACAACTTTATCTGTCCTAAACCTGGTCCTGTACAAACTACAAACAACTATTGAACAACTAAATATCTGGATCCTTGATTGTGCTCAGGCTTACAGAGCCACTCCTTACCGAGTCGGCCAAAGAGGTACCCCACTGGCTAAGTGGGTTATGGGAGGCTCGTTCATCAGGCCGTCGCCGCACTACACCAGCGAATCACAAGCGTGTTTTCAGAACTGTCAGCCAATTGTAAGGCAGCCGCCTTCAACTACGGCTTCAAAACGACCCGTTCTCTCTCTCTCTCTCTCTCTCTCTCTCTCTCTCTCTCTCTCTCTCTCTCTCTCTCTCTCTTTCTTGCCATAGCCACAATGTTTGGAGGAAAACGTCCAGTGTGATACTACCTTGAAAGGTAGCGTGCGTGACACCGATGGTAAGTAGGCGTGACCCGTACGTGTCAAAGCAGCGCGAAACTCGGGGTGATAATGCGCGAAAGTCGGGATGGTAAGAATTTAGGACTAACCACGAAACTCATGGATCGCGAAACTCGGATAGCGCGAAACTCGAGAGGGTACTGTATATATATATATATAGAGAGAGAGAGAGAGTAAAAAATAATCAATGATTTTTTTTTTTAAATAAAAAAAATCACCAACCCTGCTCTTCATCTCTCTTTTTAACCTTGTCCAGTGCCTGAATCACTTCCCCAAACTCCTCTCTCATCTTCCTCATTTCTACTACTATTTTGTCACAGTCCTGCTCCACTTTGTTTATTCTTTTCCACTGTACCGGTTCCATTACTGATTATGGCGTGAAGCCCTCAAAACACTCCAAAGATTCTTCTCCCTGTCATTTAGGCCCCGGGGACTCGGCCAGAGGGTCTGCCATCTTGGATGTTTGTTTACTCTCCATTCCAAGCTCCTTTCCCTCCTTCTCCTCTCCGTTTTACTTATCGCTTCTCACTCTCATATCCTCTCGATTCCTGAACTCCCAGGAGACGGGACCCCAAATGACTTTGCTGTTCTCAGGCTCTTTTGACTGACAAATAGATTGCTGTCCTTCGCTTCATCTTCCCACGTCCACTCGCAGCGGCGGTCAGCGGCGTGTGTGTGTGTGCATGTGTGTGTGTGTGTGTGTGTGTGTGTGTAATTCACCACGGCCTGACCACGAGTTGGACTCGCTTTTGCCAGCAGGTACCCTCCCGACGAGAGCAAGTGCTCATTATCGTCGATCTCTGGGTACTGCCAGGACCTCCCATCCCTCTTGCTCAAGGGGGGTCAGTAACCACTCCTAGTCAACCGAAAGAATCCGGCCTGAGAGGGGCTCGAACCGCTGCCTGTTTGGCTGTCAAGCCTCGCAACTTCTGGATTCATTGTTTGTTTTGCTATTCAGCTGATATATCCCAGAATGCAACAGTCATCTGTGTGACCAAACTGAGGATAAATTCGAGGCAAAAAATTGCCGGGAGATAATTTCGGTGGGAAATTCCCGAGAAACTAGCTTGTGTGACCGTGCCTTTAAGCTGCTGGTGTCACACTGGGCCTTTTCCCTCCAAACACATTGGCGATACAGGCGACCGCCAACTCCAACTTTTCCGGGTGTGCGTCACACATGACCAAGGGCCGTATTCACAACGTAAACAAAGCAGTCGCCCTGTATCAATTGAATAGTGAACAAAGCAGCTCTGCCAGTCTACTTTACGAGCTTCTTGGTTGGCCATTTTCCACTGCTCCTCACTCCTCAGCCACTACCGTCGTCTGTTTGTTTACATACAGCCGCGTGGTTGATCATACCCCCAACCGTTTTTCAGCTGTACGGGCAACCGACAACTCGCTCCCGGTTGGGCGCACGGGCAACCTCGGTTGCCAATAGCCCCAATGGTAGGAGGAAAACGGCCAGTGTGACACTGCCTTAAGGAATCACGCGTGACGCCGACGGAAAGTAGACGTGACCCGTACATGTCAAAGCAACGCGAAACTCGGGGCGATAATGCGCGAAAAAAAGTTGGGATGGTACGAATTTAGGACTGAGCATGAAACTCGAGGATCGCGAAACTTGGATAGCGTGAAACTCGAGAGGGTACCGTATACAGAAGTGATATTGTCTCCTAACAAGAAAAGCACACAAAGAAACTATGGTGGGACCCCATGTCTAGCAGTAGTGAGAGATTGAAAACATGTCTCTAGTTCTAAAGCTGCTAGTTTGGAGGCAAACTTTTAATTGTATTAAATAAAAACACTGGAACTTTGCAAAAGTTGATATTTTTTTATCTAATTCACCTGCTTTTTACAACTAAACTTACATTTATATATAAACATAACTGGAAAATAAGGTAACTAGCCATTAAATTATATTAATGAGGTTAAGAAATGGGAGTGTCAGCTTACTGAGAGCCAGCCCGCCACCACCACCACCGCTGTGTGAGAGAGAGAGAGGTGGGGGGCATGCTAAGGGAGGGAGCTGTTGGGCGGGCCAGGACTCTGGAGTGTTCTCTTGCCCCGTGGGGAGGGTGCAGTGCTGCTGGTGCTACACAGCACAGTTATTTCAGATCTTAAGGCAATCGAATTTTCAAAATGTTTCATCAATTTTCTCAGATTTTTATATTTTTGTCCGACAAGATTTTTGCTGGACATTAGGTGTTTCTGGATAGCCAGGGGCCAGATAGTCAGGGTTTTACTGTATTACATAAATAAAGGCAAGGAAACCCTGCAGATAAACAGTAGCATAGAAATCCGTAAATAAGGTAAAGAAAAACTTACCACCAGATGTCTGTAGCCCGGGGGGCAGCCCATTATAGCCGTGCCAAACACTTCTCTTCCACGAATGAAAGCTTTCATGATGAAAGTGTTCACTGGAACGAGAAGGCATCATAAACACTTAGTTTTGCATTATGTACAAATGTATCAAAGCATAAACTGTATTAAATAGTATGACCACTATACATCCTATTTAGTAACATAAATAACAAAGAAAATAATGCATACGATATAACTAACATCATTCATCATTTTCTATTCAGCTGATGAGCTTTCAACCACTGAAGATTTACATGCATTAACACAGAAAACTGTGATAAAGTCTTAATTATTCCAGCATATTCATCTGAAGAACTTTTTACAAATGAAAATTAAATGAAAATAACATACTTTTTCTTGACAGACCAGCTCCCAAATTGTGGCTAAGATCAAAAGGATCTTCAATGGCAATACAACGAGAGTTCCAGAGCTTGTGGAGGCGAGTCAAGGGTGCCAGCTGGCGAATGGTGACAACGTGCTCCTTCCAGTTGAAGGTTTCTGTGTAGTAGCGCAGCATGTTCACCCACAGCTGGCCAACGGGGTCGGTATTCTTCCCGTAGTCTTTCCACTCAGTTTTCTGTTGAAGAAGAAAGTAGATTAAAAGAAGTGAAAAAAAAAAAGATTGAAAAGAATGAAAAAAAGCCCAAGTCCATGTTTGTATTGTATCAACAGTCAAAAGTTAAAACAAAATTTGAAAATTACAGAAATTAGTGTTGTATTTGTAGACAGCTGAAAGTCTGACTGTGTATGGAAGTGGCTTATTAAAAGAGCAACAATGATGTGTCAAGTGTTGGAATACAGCAGCAGTGATTTCATTGTATAATTAATTTTTATCTAGTTTCTCACTTTATGATGATGAGCTTCATATAAATGAGAAAACACTTTCTAAGCAGAATGAAAAAAAAAGTAAATAAAACGAAGGCATGCATAGAACATACCACTCATACATTTACACAAACAGCAACCTGAAGGAGGATATCTCCGATGTACATATATCTTTTTTATGTGCTTCTCAGGTGTTAAATTTTTTGCATTATGATTCCTAAGTCTTTTTCTTCCTTCACTGGGTCGATGATTGTCCCTCCCATCTTATACATTCCATTTGGTCTATTTTTACTCTTGCCCATTTTTATTGTGTGACATTTCTTTTCATTAAACTCCATTTCCCATTTTTTAGTCCATTCATGTATCTTATTTAAATCTTCCTGCAGCTCATTACAATCATCAAGTAACTACTATACAAAAATGAAATCAGTGGAGGATCCCCCGTGCCTTCTTGTTATCCCTTTTTTCCGTCAGGGCCCGGGCGCCGACACGACCTGGCCGCCATTTGCATTGTTTTGTATGACTGATTAAAAAGCACTGCTGCCAATTCGAGCAGTACAAGCTACGTAAAAAAATCATATTGGAAAAAAATATCCATGTGTTCATTATTAATTATTAATATTAGTGAGAATAATGGGGTAAACATGATATCAGAAACTGTACATCATGAGTCTTGTACGAGGAGTTATTTTGCGCAACACCAGCCCGGCCGCCATTTGCATTGTTCGAAAACCACGCAACCACACCCATACAACAAACAGCTGCATGCCGCGTGTCACCAGAACTGTGAGCATCACGTGATTCTGACTCATCGTGAAGGTGCCGAAGGATTGTTAGTTAGTTTTTTTATTTTTTTATTCACATGGAACGACGAGGAGGAATTTTTCACCTAAGTCATGTGGGAGAGAGAAACAGCTGTCTCTGAACTCCTGAGTTAGCAGAACAGGCCAAGTATCTGTAACTACAACCACCAGTAGTATCCTAGTTTAGCTGCCAGCCATGCCAAAGGGGGGAAGAGGCGGCGAGTAGGGAAGGCGTTGAGAGCCGCCTATCAGACGAGCTCTGGCCTCTCCCTGTGCAGGTACGTGTGAAATTAACTCCTACAGAGAGTGATTATTTAGTGTGTTACAATTATACCTATAACGATTAAACTGAGACGAGCTCTGGCCTCTCCTTACGCAGGTCCCCTACTGACTGAGCGGTTACCTCCTTGTTGTGTAGTAAAATATGTAAAGTTCCCCTTTGTTGTGCCAATCCATGATCACCCTCTGGTATCTTAGACCCGCACGAATGTCTCATCCCATGATTAACTCAGTAATAGAAAAGGATAAATTTTTAGTGTCATTTTTATAGTCCAATGTTTGTGTGGATTCATGACCACCTTCTTGGTGTCTTGAACCCCCATGACTACCTTGCTTCCATGATCATCCTTGTGAACACATATTGGTGGTAGGAAACATTTTTCAGTAATAATCATGTATCACTGAACCATGATTAGGGTAGCTTGTTATTTAGCAACTGTCAGGTGTTTAAGCTATGGCCAGTGTACCATATCTACTATATAGCTGTAATAGTCTGAAGAGATGAGTGAGCCCTTTAAGGTGAATAGGAGTGATGATGATTAATTAGGACTGTTACTTAACTCAGTAAGCTCGCTACCATTACCTACAGAATGATGAGTTGTCATAATATTGTTACTTAACTCAATAAGATCGCTACCATTACCTACAGAATGATGAATTGTCATAATATTGTTACTTAATTCAATAAGCTCGCTACCATTACCAACAGAATGATGAGTTGTCATAATATTGTTACTTAACTCAATAAGCTCGCTACCATTACCAACAGAATGATGAGTTGTCATAATATTGTTACTTAATTCAATAAGCTCACTACCATTACCAACAGAATGATGAGTTGTCATAATATTGTTACTTAACTCAGTAAGCTCACTACCATTATATACCAACATAATGTAAATAAACCTCATAATAATTTAACCTTGTGTTGCGTAACCCTAACAACCAGGAAGCACACTTGATGGTAAGATTTTAAAAAACAAAAAAACAGAGGATCGAAGATGAAGGCAACACACATACTCTAACCTTGGTCTAATCCATGTTGTTATTATTTTCTTCATCGTGTCCCCATCCAAGTAGTGAAATGCAACATTTAATAATTTGCAGCAGGCTGTATGTTTCTCCGAATATCTTGTTTATATACTTCTCAGGTGTCAGTGTATCTTGTATTATAATTCCTAAGTCTTTTTCTTCCTTCAAAGTCTTTCTCTTCCTTCACTGTGTCAATGATTCTCCCTCCCATCTTATACTCCACTTGGTCTATTTTTACTCTTGCCTATTTTCACTGCATGTGTACATGTGTGTATTTACCTATTTGTATTTACCTATTTGTAATCTATCGGGCCTGAGCTAAGCTCTAATAGTCCAGTCTACATATCTACATTTATGGAGCCTTTCCTTCATTTGTTGGACACTGCTCGCCTCCACCACCTCTTCCTGCAAGCTGTTCCACGTATTTACCTAGTCGTATTTACCTAGTTGTGAAATACAGGAAAAGTGCCGTACTAGGCTCGTGCTGTCCCGTCTCCATAACGCTTATCATCCAGTTTGGCTTTAAATTCATGAATCATTTTTGCACACACAGTCTCCTCGTCAAGTCCGTTCTATGTTGTTATGCTTCTGTGTGGAAAACTGTATTTCTTGATGTCTCTCCTACAGTCGCTCTTCTTCAATTTCTTACCATTGCCTCTTGTCACACTTCTGTCACGTACCACTAGGTCTTCCCTGTCCAATTTCTCCAATCCCTTTTGTATCCTGTACAATGCTATTAGGTCCCCTCTCTCTCTTCTGCTCTCCGTGTTGTAAGTCCCAATTTCTCCAGTCTTTCTTCATAAGTATGTTCTCTCAGAGTTTCCAGTAATTTAGTCGCTGTTCTTTGTATTCTTTCCAACTTTCTAATTTCCTTCTTCAATCTAGGTGACCACACAAATGCTGCATATTCCAGTCTTGGACGTATCATCGATGTTATTAGTTTCTTCACCATTTCTTCATCTACATATGTAAATGCTGTTTTTATGTTTCTAAGAAGATTGTGTTTCCCCAGTTATCCGGTCTATATGTTTTCCAAAGGATAACTTGTCTGTTATGATCACTCCCAGATCTTTTTCTTCAGTTTTTTTCATGATTCCTTCATTACTCAGAAAGTAGTTCCCCGATATTCGTCTACTGCTCTTACCAAACTCCATCACGCAACACTTCTCTGTACTGAATGTCATTTCCCATTTGCGTGACCATTCGCTTATTCTATCGAGATCTTGGCTCAGGGCTACACAGTCTTCTTCATTAGCCACCCTCCTCATTATTTTAGCATCATCAGCAAACATATTCATATAGCTTGTCACCCCTTCTGTCATGTCATTAATATAAATTACAAACATAATCGGAGCCAACACCAATCCTTGGGGGACTCCACTCGTCACTTCCATCCAGCTTGATTTACTATTCCTGATTACTGTTCTCATTTCTCTCTTCGTCAAAAATTCCGTAATCCAATCCAGTATTGAACCACCCAGACCTCCAACATGATTAAGTTTCCATATTAATCGCTTGTGTGGTACTTTATCAAATGCCTTCTTTAACCCTTTCATTGCTAAACGCTTGCAGCAGGCGTTAGGCATATTTGCTGGTGGTGCTAAACGCTTGCTGCGAGCTCCAGCCGCACTCAAATCTCCCGCATATGATGGTGCTAATTCTCACAACACAGGATTGCCAATTGAGTGGATTCTTCACTAAATTTGGTGGAAAATCATATCAGCCCAGCGTGGCAAATGTATGGACGAGTAACTGGTGGATGTTCTTGCCCAACATAGCAGCATTTTTGCATAGCTTCACCTATCACCTGACTGATTCTTTGACCAAATACAGGTAACTCTCGATTTATGCGAGTTTGGTTTACGCGTTTTTAAAATAATGCGGGGTCCAAAATCCAAATACATGTTTAATTTACACGTTTTTTCCACTTATACGCGATATTTTAAGGAGTGGCCACCATATGTCTCAGGCAACTGAACTCACACGGCGCCGCGGCCACACAGCTGAGCTCAGTTCTTCCCGCGCGCCACTTGAACAACAATACAGTACCCACGCTGCCACGCTACTCAACAATAGGGGTGGGCAGGTACCGGTACCAGTACCAGTACTAACGGTACCAGCTATATGGTATGGTACCGGTACCAGACTGCTCGGTACTGGTACCAATACTAGCCTGTCCCTCATTTCTTCCTCACACGAGTGAGGCTGAAACTGAGTGCCTGAGTGGATATCTCGGTGATATGGATATTCTCTCTCTCTCTCTCTCTCTCTCTCTCTCTCTCTCTCTCTCTCTCTCCTCACTAAATAAAGTGAATATTTATTTTTCAACAGAAACCTACCTCGTTTGATTTACATTGTTTTTGATTGAAGCGACCTCTTCAAGGACACAATACTCGCGTAAATCGAGAGTTACCTGTAGTTGTAAATATTGCAGTTGGCAATACTCCCTTGCTAGAATCTGAAGAAAAGATGTCCGCAGTTCCCTCAATATGGCTGATCACCCCACACGCACTGACGTAAGTGTTAACATTCAACACTCCCTAAACGTGCATGTACGTTCACAAGGGAGGCATACATAACCGATTCCTATAGATCTGGACCTCCTCTTTCCAATGGTGTTTTTTGGTTTTTAGCTGTGATGAACAGTTT
>NC_066520.1:776048-811048 GCF_024679095.1 Eriocheir sinensis
AATCTCCCGCGTAGGAGTGTGTTCCACACTAATTCTCACAACGCAGGATTGCCAATTGAGTGGGTTCTTCACTAAATTTGGTGGAAAATCATATCAGCCCAGCGCGGCAAATCTACAGACGAGTAACTGGTGGATGTTCTTTTTACTTTTTTTTTTTTCAAGGGCACAAAAAAAAGAAAACTATAATAAAAAAAAAGCCCGCTACTCGCTGCTCCCAAAAAAGAATCAAAAGAGGTGGCCGAAAGAAAGGTCAATTTCGGGAGGAGAGGTGTCCTGATACCCTCCTTTTGAAAGAGTTCAAGTCGTAGGCAGGAGGAAACACAGAAGAAGGAAGATTGTTCCAGAGTTTACCAGTGTGAGGGATGAAAGAGTGAAGATGCTGGTTAACTCTTGCATAAGGGGTTTGGACAGTGTAGGGATGAGCATGAGTAGAAAGTCATGTGCAGGGGCTTGGAGGGGGGAGGCATGCAGTTAGCAAGTTCAGAAGAGCAGTCAGCGTGGAAATATCGATAGAAGATAGAAAGAGAGGCGACATCGCGGCGGAATTTGAGAGGTAGAAGACTATCAGTAGGAGGAGGAGAGCTGATAAGACGAAGAGCCTTAGACTCCAGTCTGTCCAGAAGAGCTGTGTGAGTGGAGCCCCCCCCACATGTGAGATGCATACTCCATATGAGGGCAGACAAGGCCCCTGTATATGGATAGCAGCTGCGCGGGGGAGAAGAACTGGCGGAGAAGATACAGAACGCCCAACCTCGAGGAAGCTGATCAAGCGAGAGAGGAGATGTGAAGTTTCCAGTTGAGATTTTGAGTTAAGGATAGACCGAGGATGTTTAGCGTTGAAGACGGTGACAGCTGAGTGTTGTCGAAGAATAGGGGATAGGTGTTTGGAAGATTGTGTCGAGCTGATAGGTGGAGAAATTGAGTTTTTGAGGCATCGAAGGACACAAGGTTCCTTCTGCCCCAATCGGAAATGATAGCAAGGTCTGAGGTTAAGCGTTCTGCAGCCTCCAGTCTGGATTTGTGTACTTCCTGTTGCCTAATATAGCGTCATTTTTGCATAGCTTCACCTATCACCTGACTGATTCTTTCACCAAATAGTTGTAAATATTGCAGTTGGCAATGCTCCCTTGCCAGAATCTGAAGGAGTGATGTCCGCAGTTCCCTCGATATGGCTGATCATCCCGCACGCACCGATGTAAGTGTTAACATTCAACACTCCCTGAACGTGCATGTACGTTCGCAAGAGAGGCGTATGGAGTATGCATCTCATGTGTGGGGGGGCTCCACTCACACAGCTCTTCTGGACAGAGTGGAGGCAAAGGCCTCCTCATACTGATAGTCTTCTACCTCTTAAATTCCACTAAATTGCCTCTCTCTCTATCTTTCTATCGATATTTCCACGCTGACTGCTCTTCTGAACTTGCTAACTGCATGCCTCCCCCCCCTCCCATGACCCGCTGCACCTAGGCTTTCTACTCCTTGCTCATCCTGTCAAGCCTTTATATGTAAGAGTTAACCAGCATCTTCACAGTAAAAAAAAAAAAATACATAACTGACTCCTATAGATCTGGACCTCCTCTTTCCAATGGTGTTTTTGGTTTTTAGCTGTGATGAATAGTTTTTGAGATACAGAGGTTAAAATAGACCCCCCATTGGGCTCCCCGACTGTGCCTGAGGGGATAGTCGCGTCCGCACCGCGCGCAGGAAACGGGTTAAGAGTCTGTTTTTCGTCTTATCCAATAACAACTGCAAACTTACCTTTATTATTGTTAATGATCCTTCATAGTCCATAGCTGTCTTATAATATGTTACCATAGAATACAGGGCGATCAAATAACTACTATACAAAAATTCAATCGGTGGAGGATCGTCCATGCCTTGCTGTTATCCCATTTTCCCGTCGGGCGCCATTTGTATGATCTTGATCTTGATGTCACACCTGGCTTGCGATTGTATGACTAAGGAGCAGTACAAGCTACATAAAAAATCATATTGGAAAAAAATATCCATGTGTTCATTATTAATTATTAATATTAGTGAGAATAATGGGGTAAATATGATATCAGAAACTATACATCATGAATCTTGTACAAGGAGTTATTTTGCGCAACACCAGCCCGGCCGCCATTTGCTTTGTTTGCAAACCACACAACCACACCCATACAACAAACAGCTGCATGCCGCGTGTCACCAGAACCGTGTGAATTGTGTCTTGCCGAGTTGTCTGTCATAACCTACGAGTGATGGTGGGAATAATATGCTAATTATGATATCAGAAGCTGTGCATCATCAGTACGTACGGGGATGTATTTCTCACAACACCAGCCCGGCCGCCATTTTCATTGCTTTACTCAAGGACACTTATCAAGTCAAGCAGTACAGGTTACGCCAAAAATATATAAATTTCGGGAAACTGTACATTGTCAATGTTCTTTAACCGTACATATTTCTGAGCATTTTAAGAACTTTTCTTTTTTTTTTCTTCAAAATTGTTGTCTTAATGTTTGGGGTTCGCGTTATACGCCGCAAAATACAGTAAGTTTGATGAGGTGGATAGAGATGATCTCTTTTCTACTGTGAGAATGCAAGGGCTGAGAGGACATGGAAAGAAACTTAATAAAGGAACCTGTTTGAGTGACTTGAAAAAGTATAGTTTTCCACATAGAAGTGTTAACACATGGAACAGCTTGCGGGAAGAGGTGGTGGAGGTGAGCAGTGTCCAACAAATGAAGGAAAGGCTCCATGAATGTAGATATGGAGACAGGACTATCAGAGCTTAGCTCGGGCCCGGTAGACTACAAATAGGTAAATAGGTAAATACTCCTCAGCCACGGTTGCTCGTACCCCCAACCATTTTCCATCCATACGGTCAACCGACAACTTGCTCCCGGTTGGGCGTACGGGCAACTGCGGTTGCCAATAGCCCCAGCGGTTGAAGGAAAACGGTCAGTGTGACACTGCCTTCAGGAATCGCGCGTGACGACGACGGTAGGTATACGTGACCCGTATATGTCAAAGCAGTGCTAAACTCGGGCGATAATCCACAAAAGTCGTGATGGTAAGAATTTAGGACTGAGCGCGAAACTTGAGGATCGCGAAACTCGAATAGCGCAAAACTCTGGAGGGTACTGTAGTCCGTCCCATCACCGATTCAACCAATCTTTCTGGCACTCTTTGCCTTCTCAATACCCATCTTCATAATTTCCCTTGGTACTCTGTCAAATGCCTTCTCTAATATACAAAAACATGATACAGTCTGCTCCTCTCTGAAGCCCTCTCATAGTATATATTGCTTCAGTTGTTGATCTCCCAGGGCCAAAGTCAAACTGACATTTATCGATTCTTATTATCCTTCTCAGCCTCTTCTCCAAGACTTTTTCCTATACCTTCCTGCCATGCTCCAGTAACCTTAGCCCCCTAGAGTTACCACATTTCAAAGCATCTCCTTTCCCTTTAAAAATGGGTATAGTGTAGCTTCCTTTCCAGTCTTCTGGTATCTCTCCCTATTTTAATACATCACTTAACACTCTCATCAATTCCACCACTCCTTCCTTTCCTGCTGCTTTTATTAAATCTACTGTTAGCCCTGTAGGTCCTGCTGCTCTACCATTTTTCATTTCCTTATATGCTTCTATTACTTCCTCTTCCGTAACTTTTTCTTGTGGGCCTTCTACTTTTTCAGTTTCATTTATCATACATTAATTTTACTCATTCAACAGTTCCCTGTAATATTTAGTCCATCTTTACAATATCTTTTCTTTTTCCACCATGATGTTCCCTCCTTCATCTTTTACAAACTTTGCCCCAACTACATTTGCTCTCTCTCTCTTTTCATTTGTTTTGCAATTTTAACCCGGTAGCAGCGACGGGCCAGATTTGTGCCATGATATAAACCCCCCAAAATAGATGATACATAATCTGACCACAAATGCTCTGATATACATTATGAAATGGTTTGTGTGAGGGGTGATTTTTTCTCATTTTTCTCACTTGGAGGGACCATTAAGAAACATGATCCACGCTGCTACCGGGTTAAACTTCACATTTTTCAAATTTCTCCCTTCTCTCTCCCTCACCCACTCTTCTGTTGCTTTCTTCTTGACCTCCAAAGAAGATACAAAGATTAGAAGAGAAGAAAATCGGAAAAATGAAAAAGATATAATTGACAAATGCAAAGACCAACCCAAACCATTCTATAGACATGTGAACGACAAATTAAAGAATAGAGAAACAATCGATAAACTGAAAATGGATGGAACTACATATGAAGACCCAGCAGAGATGGCAGAAGTGATGAACAACAGCTTTCAAAAAGTTTTCACAAAGGAAGACGAATTTGTACAACCACCGGGCCAGGAAAGAGGAAGGGTTATGCAGGAGATACAGTTAACGGTGCAGGAGGTCAAGGAAAGCTTGAACAAGCTGGATGTAAGAAAGGCGACAGGGCCGGATGAAGTATCAGGGTGGATCCTGAAAGAATGTAGTGAGCAACTTGCAGAGAAATTCCACTCCATAATGAGCGCCTCCCTGAGTGAAGGAAGGGTACCACAAGATTGGAAGAGAGCAAACATTGTACCAATTTTTAAGGGAGGAAAGAGAGAGGACCCATTAAATTACAGACCGGTATCACTCACTAGTGTGGTTGCGAAGATATGTGAGAGGCTGGTTAAAAACAGGTGGTCAGATTTCTTAGAAAGTGAGAGAATTATCTCAGATTGCCAGTTTGGATTCAGGAGAGGGAGATCTTGTGTCACCAACTTGCTGTGTTATTACTCAAGGGTGACGGATTTAATACAAGAGAGAGAAGGCTGGGGGGATGGAGTGTACCTGGATTTGAAAAAGGCATTCGACAAAGTACCGCACAGAAGACTAATTTGGAAAATTAAAAATAGGGGTGGAGTGGGTGATGGACTGATTAAGTGGCTGGAGGACTTCCTAACTAACAGGGAAATGAGGACAATAATCAGGGACAGGGTTTCCAACTGGTGCCCAGGGAGGAGTGGGGTCCCGCAAGGTTCAGTGCTGGCACCAATAATGTTTGCTGTTTATATAAATGATATGGTGGACGGAGTGACCAGCTATGTGAGTTTGTTTGCAGATGATGCAAAGCTATTGAGACGAGTCAATGATGTGAAGGACTGTGAGGCATTGCAGAGGGACCTGGACAAAATATGGGAGTGGAGTGGTACATGGCAGATGGAGTTCAACCTTGGGAAATGTAAAAAAATAGAGTTTGGTAGGAGTGGAAGAAGATGTGAATATGATTATAAGATGGGAAGTGAGATAATATGCAGAGGAGTGGAAGAAAAAGATTTGGGAGTGACTATCTCAGAGAACATGTCACCGGACAAACACATCAACAGGACAATGGGACAAACTATGAATTTGCTGAGGAACATAAGGACGGCATTTGTGTATTTGGACGAGGAGATGATGAAGAAAATAATAGTTACAATGATAAGGCCAAGGTTGGAGTATGCAGCAGTGGTCTGGTCTCCTCACGAAAAGAAGAACATAAGAAAGCTGGAAAGAGTGCAGAGAGTGGCAACTAAGATGGTACCGGAACTTAGGGATCGGACTTATGAGGAGAGACTCAATAGCATGGGGCTCACAACCCTGGAGAGAAGAAGAGAAAGAGGAGACCTGATAGCGGTGTACAGGGTGGCGAGCGGAGTGGAGAATCTGGACAGAGAGGACCTGTGTGTGTGGAGCGAGAGAGAAACGAGAGGACATGGAAAGAAGTTGAGGGCGACCACGTGTAGGCGAGATGTGAAAAAGTTTAGCTTCCCAAACAGAAGCATTGAGCTATGGAATAGACTGGAGGAGGAGGTGGTTTGTGCAAGAAACATTCATGATTTAAAGGAGAAGTTGGACAAGAGAGGATATGGAGACGGGACAGCACGAGCGTACCTCTTTTCCCGTATATCACAACTAGGTAAATACAACTAGGTAAACATGCACACACAGGCTTTTGATAAAGTTCCACACACAAGATTACTATGGAAGCTGGAAAATAAAGGAGGTTTGAAAGGGAAAATGAAAAACTGGATGGAAAGTTACCTAAGAGGAAGAGAGATGAGAACAGTGGTAAAGGACATGAAATCAGAATGGAGAATTGTAGATAGTGGAGTGCCTCAAGGATTGGTACTGGCTTCCTCGAGGTTGGGCGTTCTGTATCGTCTCCACCAGTTCTTCTTTCCTGCACAGTTGCTATCCATATACAGTGGCCTTGTCCACCCTCGTTTGGAGTATGCCTCTCACGTGTGGGGGGCTCCACTCACACAGCTCTTCTGGACAGAGTGGAGTCTATAGCTCTTCGTCTCATCAGCTCTCCTCTTTTTCCTCTACCTCAACCTCTTAAATTATACCGCCATGTTCCCTCTCTTTCTATCTTCTATCGATATTTTCACACTGACTGCTCTTCTGAACTTGCTAACTGCATGCCTCCCCCCCTCCCGTGGCCTCACCACACACAACTTTCTACTCAAGCTCATCCTTATACTGTCCAAGCCCCTTATGCAAGAGTTAACCAGCATATTTACTCTTTCTCCTGCCTACGACTTGAAGTCTTTCAAGAGGAGGGTATCAGGACACCTCTCCTCCCGAAACTGACTTCTCTTTTGGCCACTCCTCTCCAATCTTATTAGGGACAATAAGTAGCAGGCTTTTTTTTTTTCATTATTTTTTTTAAGCCCTTGATCTGTCTCCTTTGCTGTAAAAAAAAAAATATATATATAAAAATTCCTGGTATATATAAATGATATGCCGGAGAAAGTAAGCAGTTATATGAGCCTGTTTGCAGACGATGCAAAATTGCTGAGACATGTAAGAAACAGTAAAGACTGTGAAATTCTGCAAGAGGACCTGAATAAGATTTGGGACTGGAGTATGAAATGGGAGATGGAGTTCAATGTGAAGAAATGTCATGTAATGGAAATGGGAAAGCGTGAAGGGAGACCAAAATGGACATAATATTATAGAATGGGAGATGGAGAAATATTAAAAAAAAGTTCAAGGAGAGAGAGATCTGTGAGTGACAATACAAGATAATCAACAGCCTGCGAATCATGTAAATAGGATATTCGGTGATACGTGTAGAATGGTAAGAATTATAGGATTAGCATTCCACTACATGGATAAGGATATGATGAAAAAGATAATAACCACTATGATTAGACCAAAATTGGAATATGCAGAAACGGTGTGGTCTCCCCATAAGAAGAAACACATAAAGAAACTAGAAAGAATACAAAGGATGGCAACGAAAATGGTTCCAGAACTGGAGGGATTGACATATGAAGAAAGGTTAAAGGAAATGGACCTGCCAACAATGGAACAAAGAAGAGAAAGGGGAGACGTAATACAAATTTATAAACTATTGATTAAAATGGAGGAAGTAGACAATGAGGAGTTACTACTAAGAGAAGGAAGAAATGTCAGCAACACACGAGGGCACAGTAAAAAGTTGAGGAAAGGAAGATGCCAGAGAGACAAAAAGAAATATAGCTTCCCGTAAAGAAACATAGAGGTTTGGAACAGACTAAGTTAGGATATAGTATCAGCGAAGAGTGTGCACAACTTTAACCTTTATACCCCGTGATAAAATGAGCGGGCGGGTTTAAGTTAAATACATAAAAACGGGTGACTAATGTTAGTAGGTGTTCCCTTGCTTACCATAGTGTTCAGTCAAATTATTATAACAAATACTGGGACAATTATATATCATTTGAAAGCTTAGAAGTTGCTCTTTGCTGTGGTATAATGACAAATGATCAAATGGAACTTATATATTCCTCTAAATGGGAAACCTCCAGTATCATCTCACACTCGTCATCTGACTTCATCCTCATGGCACACTCCGCCCTTATCTAGGGCAATTTGAAGACAAAAAAACAATTCTCACGTATTGTCATGTATCATACCACGTGCCTGAAACACTTATTTACTCATGGAAGTACATATATATCTGCTATCGTGCCTAGAAATGGGTAAGAAAATGATAAAATACAGCACACATCATGACCGTGTACTCACCGCGGGAAAATCTGGAGCCGGAATAAAACCTAAACAAATAGTTGTAAAAGCTGGAGCGTGATTGGTCAAGCATCCAGCATGTTGAAAACAAAAGGGCCAATGATAGGGCTTGATGTATGATGCATAGCCTCAAACATAAACAAACTGTGTGGCATAAAATAAGCACAATATTTGAAGAGCGCCACGACCGTGGCGTGACGGAGTCTAACGTAAAAGCCACGATCATGCCTGACAGAGTATAACGGTTAAGGAAAAGCTGGACAAATACAGAAAAGGAGACGGGACCACAGAAGCGTAAGCCCAGGCCCTGTAAACCTACAACTAGGTAAATACACACCGCTCCACTGGCTCAACTGGTTAGAGCGCTGCTCTGCCAGGCTAAACAGCCTGACAGGCTGTGGTTCGAGCATGCTCAAGCCAGATTCTTTCCGTTGACTAGGAGTGGTTACAGTTCCCCCTTGAACAAGGGGGATAGGGGGTGTGGTGTGGGAGGTCTTGGCAGTACCCAAAGATCGACTATAAAGAGCACTTGCTCATGTCGGGAGGGTATGTACTGCCAATTGCGAATCCAACTCGTGATCAGGCCGTGGTGAATTACACACACACACACACACACACACACACACACACACACACACAAACAAACAAACAAACAAACAAACACACACACACACACACACACACACACACACACACACACACACAAACAAACAAACAAACAAACAAACAAACACACACACACACACACACACACACACAAACAAACACACACACAGTTGGATAAGAGCAGATATGGAGGCGGGACAGTGTGAGCGTAGCTCTTTTCCCGTATGTCACAATTAGGTAAATACACACACACACACACACACACACACACACAAGTTCACAACCTAACAAAGAACTCAAAACCTTACTAGTTAGCTGCTCAAAAATAGCAGTGAGCAGATTCAGAAAATGATTGTTGACAGGTGGCAGCCTCTTCAGGGGCGGCAATTCATCCTCACGGCAATCAGCTTTGCAGTGGCCGTCCTTCTGACAAGAACCACAGATGAGTGGCGGCTTCAGTCCCAAGGTGAGGAACCTTTCTTCAAATCTGAAATTTTCAAAGAATGTTTTGAAAGACAACCAATCGTTGATTCCATCAAGTTCTTTTGGAATATTTATCTAGCACAAGACCCTGAATTTGGGATGCATTATCAATTATACCAGAGCATTTACTAGTTAGAATCAAATCTGCCACTTAGCCCTTTCAATACGTGATGCAGACGTCAGCGTCACAGTATGGAAAGGGTTAAGAGGAAATGGAGGAGGATTAATCCTCTTCTCAACCTCTTAATCCTCTCCCATTTCCTCTTAATCCCTTTCTAAACCTCTGAAGAGGAAATGGAAGAGGATTAAGAGGTTTAGAAGAGGATTAATCCTCTTCCATTTCCTCTTAACCCTTTCCATACTGTGACGCCGACGTCTGCGTCACCGTATTGGAAGGGTTAATAGTGAGCCACACCATGAGGTGGTGAGGCACATCAAGCAAAGAACAGAAAAACAGGTGAACGTATTTTTTTTTACTTATTTATTTATTTACATATTCTTTATTTTTACAACAAAGGAGGCAGCTCAAGGGCACACAAAAAAAGAAACATTAATAAAAAAAGCCTGCTACTCGCTGCTCCTAAAAAGAATCATACGAGGTGGCCGAAAGATAGGTCAACTTCAGGAGGAGAGGTGTCCTGATACCCTTCTCTTGAAAGAGTTCAAGTCGTAGGCAGGAGGAAATACAGATGAAGGAAGATTGTTCCAGAGTTTACCAGCGTGAGGGATGAAAGAGTGAAGATGCTGGTTAACTCTTGCATAAGGGGTTTGGACAGTATAGGGATGGGCTAGAGTGGACAGTCAAGTGCAGCGAGGCTGCAGGAGGGGGGGAGGCATGCAGTTAGCAAGTTCAGAAGAGCAGTCAGCATGAAAATATCGATAGAATATAGAAATAGAGGCAACATGGCGGAGGAATTTAAGAGGTAGAAGACTATCAGTAAGAAGAGGAGAGCTGATGAGACGAAGAGCCTTAGACTTCACTCTGTCCAGGAGAGTTGTGTGAGTGGAGCCCCCCCACACTTGAGATGCATACTCCATACGAGGGCGGACAAGGCTCCTATAAATGGAAAGCATCTGTAAAGGGGAGAAGAACTGGCGGAGACAATACAGAACACCCAACCTTGAGGAAGCTGATTTAGTGAGAGAAGAGATGTGGTTTCCAGCTGAGATTTTGAGCTAAGGATAGACCGAGGATGTTTAGTGTTGAAGAAGGTGACAGCCGAGTGTTGTCGAAGAATATGGGAAAGGTGTTTGGAAGACTGTGTCGAGATATTGAGTGGATAGGTTATTACTGGATATTTACAAGTGCCTGTTTTTCCATTTTGGGCTTATCTTTTAACATTCTTACTTTACATATGTGTTCAACAAACATTGAAGCACATTCATGTTTGAAATTTCACACTTCCTTGAGTTTTAAAAATGTACTAGAATATTACAAAAGGAGACTCATGATGTAGAATAATAATAAAGAAATATGATGCACACACTTTATAGCCGTTACCCCTCTGAATGTCACTGTCTCCGCCATGTTTGTTTACATCTCAAAGCAGTACCCTCGAGTCTATAAGACGGACCAATTCTGGTACGTCCCAGCAAATAATAAGGGCTTTAAATGTAAAGTATTGGGATTTGATAAGGCTCTGAATTCACGTGAAACTTTAATAATGACCTGATAGCACCTATTACTCTAACTAAATTATTGTAGGTAATTTCTACTTGGTTCTCCTGGGGATTGGATTCCAATCCACAGTTATGGCTCCCATCTAATCCTAAGGCTCCCAATTTACTTCTTTGAGGAGTCTTCTAAGCCCCTCGTAATTGGCTCTTCTGAAATCTGGCACCAACACGGGGTTGAGTTTGGAGGTCACCACCCAATCTGAATTAGACCTAATCTCCCTGTGGTCACTACAACCCAGCTCTCTCCCCACCTCCACCTCACTAATCATATTATCATTGTTAGTTAGGACTAAGGGCCGTATTTACAAGTCAAACCCGAGAAGTTCAGGTCCCTACAAAGGTTGGTTTAGGGGCCGCATTACAAGTCCAATCCAAGAAGTTTGGGGTCCCTACAGAGTTATTCATCCCAAACTCTGTAGGGACCCCAAACTTCTCGGATTGGACATGTAGTATGGCCCCTAAGCCGACCTTTGTAGGGACCCCAAACTTCTTGGGTTTGACTTGTAGTACAGCCCTATGTCTAAAATGTTAGCTCTTCTGGTGGGCTCAGTAACAGCCTGCTTGCGAAAATTATCATATAGTATTTTAAGAAAATCCTCGGATTCTAGATCACCCACCACGTCTTCCCAGTCTATATTCCTATAGTTGAAATCCCCCATTATGCAGACATTTTTGTTCCTGTTCACCCTGCCAAGCTCTCATAGTAATATGCCAGAGATTGGCAGGGCGAAGAACTAAAATGTCTGCATGATTGAGGATTTCAGCTATAAGAAGGAAGGTGTGGTGGATTATCTAGAATCCAAGGATTTTCTTATGGTACTACAAGATAATCTTCTCAAGCCGAGACAAAGAACCTGAGATAGGGAAAAAAGTGCAGACAGATTAGGACAGAGAGCAGCTGAGAAGCTGCCCCTCCCCCAAACACTGAGGCAGCCGTCTGAACACGGCGTGCTCTCATGCTCAAAAGTTACACCTTCCTCACCTTGCCACAGATACATCTCTCAACCCAGAGATTTTGACTTTTTTTGCATTCTGAAGACAAAGAATGTATAAGTCTTTTGCTGTTTAGTTTAACAAGAAAAAGGCATGGAGACCTGCTTAACTGCGACTTGAAAACAAGCAATTTTTGGCAATATATCAATCCTCCCCGCATAATATAAATAAGTTGGATAGTAGAAAATCATGATGAGGTAGAAATATCTATGAATTTGCATTTAAAGAAATGTAAAGGATTTTTTTTCAATGACAACTGGTCCAAGTCATCACTGACCTGAAGAGAAGGTCTTCCTCCTTGACCTGCTGCATCAGTCTGGCTGCTTGACTTGGCGTCACAAAGTATAATGTTGCTGTCAAATCTTCTAGAATGTTTTCACTTCCTTCTTCTTGAGAGCTCAAGGCGTTGGGGCTTGTTGAGTCATTGGGCTCTTCTTGCATGTCCTAAAGAATCCTTTCATATTAGACAAATTGTTCAAATCAATATCAAAACATAAAATAAAGGTCCAGATCAATCAGAACTTCAAAATGGTCGTGTACTGTATTTTGCGGCATATAACGCGCACCTTTTTCACTTAAAAAATGCCTGAAAGTTTAGCCCTGCGCGTTATATGCCGAAGGTACAAATACGTATTGATTATTTTTTTTCTTTGGGTTGTTTTAAGGGTCTTTTTTTTGTCTTGTCCAATAAAAACTGTAAACTTACCTTTATTAATGTTTAAGATCCTTCATAGTCCATAGCTGTCTTATAATATGTTACCAAAGAAAACAGGGCGATCAAATAACCAGTATAAATAAAAAATAATGAAAGTGGTGGAGGATTGCCATCCCGCTTCTCCGTCGACCCGACCCGGCTGCCATTTGCATTGTTTTGTTTGACAGAGGTGCACTGTTGCCAATTCGCACAGTACAAGCTACATAAAAAAATCATATTGGAAAAAAAATATATCCATAGTAGTCTGTCACAACCTACAAGTGATAGGGAGAATAATGGGGTAAATATGATATCAGAAACTGTACATCATCAGTCTTGTAGGAGGAGATATTTCGCGCAACACCAGCCCAGCTGCCATTTGCATTGTTTGCAAACCACACAACCACACCCATACAACAAACAGCTGCATGCCGCGTGTCACCAGAACCGGGTGAATTGTGTCTTGCTTAGTTGTCTGTCATAACCTACGAGTGATGGTGGGAATAATATGCTAATTATGATATCAGAAGCTGTGCATCATCAGTATGTACGGGGATGTATTTCTCACAACACCAGCCCGGCCGCCATTTTCATTGCTTTACTCAAGGACACTTGTCAATTCAAGCAGTACAGGTTACGCCAAAAAATATACAAATTTAGGGAAACTGTACATTGTCAATGTTCTTTAACCATACATGTTTCTGAGCATTTCAAGAACTTTTTTTTCCAAAACTGTTGTCTTAAAGTTTGGGGTGCGCGTTATACGCTGATGCGCATTGCACACCGCAAAATACGGTAAATAAGGAACCATTTTATACCCAAAGCTGTACTAAGAACATATTTGGACGTTCCTGGAGAGTAACACCCACATAGAGCTTTGACCTACTTTCCAAAGTGGGTCAGACTCCAGGTCAAGGTAACACCTGTCAACACCTCACCATCTCAAGCCGGCGTCCCGCCAGGCACAAGAACATATGGAGTCTGCATGGGGCTGGTCATGTAAACCTAACCTCACCTATCCTCACTGTCCTTGAATTAATCTAACCTTATCTTAACTCCTTCACTGCGGCCGGGCCAAAACAGCGCCCCGCGCCGTATCCAAGAACACTGTGCGCGCCAAATTTCAAATGTCACTATTGAATATGACTAAGTTTTCAGCCATAAACTCAACATAATCATCATGTATTATAATTGAAAACAAGTTAATTGATAATTTTGAGATGTAAGCATATATATACAGAGATGAAATAACTCATATACTTGCTAAAGCGAGCCAGGACACAGTATGCACATCCTTGGATATGGTACGGTGCAGGTAAGGACACAGTATACACGTCCTCGTGTTGAAGGGGTTAACCTCTTCAGTCCGGGGACGTCTCAATACGTCCTGCCTGCCGCAGCATGCAGCAATTAAGATACGTTGTATCTTAATTAGTTTATCATAATGAGTAAGCCATTTTCTGTGAGTTGTCATCTTTAGAAAATTGTTGTAGATAATTATGCAATCTAATTTGAAGCCTGTTAAGTTATTTAAAATTCATAAATTACAGTTTTTGCATGTTTCTGCTCTAAATCACTTCATTTTCTCTATGTAAAATAAATAAATAAATAAATAAAAGTGCTTGAAATTGTAACTTGTAACAAGAAAACACTTGCACACACACACACACACACACACACACACACCATACGCATTGAGAACCGAACCGAGCCCGAGATGGATTTGTTTACGCCACCATCACATAAACAAGAACTAGCGGCTGATTTCTCCGGATTCGAGGAAAACAGTGAGTTGCAAAATAGACTATTGCAGAGAAGGGTGAAAGGGTTGGAGAGTGATTTTGAAGTGGTGATGAAGATGGTGAGTGAGTTGAGAAGGGAGAGAGAGGACGACAAGAGAAGGATAAATGATTTAGAAGCAGAAGTGAAGGAACTCAACATTCAGTTGATAAAATGCTCCGAGGGGATAAAGAATAACGTGGATTCGGTGGAAAAGATGAATAAGGAGCAGAATCAGTGGGAGGAGAAGCGAAGGGATGAAAAAGTGGAAGTGGAGCAAAGAGTTAAGAATTTGGAACAGAAAGTTGATAATGGTGGAGAGATGGTGCAGAGTGGGAGTGTACAGAGCTTTAAGGAGATTGTGGAGGAGCACTTGGAGGAGAGGATGGCTGAGAAGGTGGTGAAGGTAATCAAAGAAAACGAGGCACTGGTAAGAGGCACGGTGGAGAAATAGAAGAGCATCATTGTGTTCGGGGTCAAGGAGGAGAAGACCCAGAACAAATCTGTGAGGGAAAACAACTTGAAGGATGTAGCGAGGAAGATCGTACAGAGGGTACAAGAAGAGGGAAGCGACTTGGAAAAAGAAATAGATGACTGTCATAGGATTGGCAAATACAATGGAGAAAGAGATAGACCAATTAGGATTCAATTCAAGGCACAGAGCGAAGCAGAAGAGGCCCTGGCAGGAGCTTGGATGCTAGCGGGAGAAGAAGACACCAAAATGATGTGGCTGAGGAAAGATCTGAATGAACAAGAGAGAGACAAGCTCAATGAACTTAGAGGTGAGGTTCGTGATTTAAATGAGAAGAGATCGGAAGAAGAGAAGAAGGAGTTTTTTGGAGAGTAATGGATATGAAAGTGAGGAAGTGGTTCATGGTGAGGAGAGGAAGGAGAGAAAAAGTCTAACAGGAAAGGAGGAAGGATGGAAAGTGTCATATATCAATGGAATAATGTCATCGTGGATAGTTTAACGACTATTTGAGAGACAAAGAACCTGATATTGTGGGGCTGACGGAAACCAAGTTGTGTGACCCAATTGAGGTGGTGGGGATTGGAGAAGGTGCATACAATATATGGAGGAGAGACAGAAAGAGAAAACAGGGAGGAGGTGTGATGTTGATGGTAAGGAAAGGCATTAGGGTGGAGAAGGTGATTGAGGGTGAAGGCTTGGCAGAGGTACTGAAAGTGGAAACTGTGGGTGCTGAAGGAAGAAGGAGGCAGTATGTAGTAGGGTATGTGCCACCAAGAACCAATGCATGGAAGGCCCGAGAATATGAAGTAATGATACAGGACACGGTGAGTTGCCTGGATGGAATGTTAAGAGAGAGTGAGAGAATAATTTTGATGGGTGATTTTAATTGCAAAGAGGTAGAATGGGAGGATTGGCGGACGCAGGGAACAGAAGAGTCGTGGGGAGGAAGACTCCTGCAACTGGCAATGGAACATGTGCTGACGCAATGGATTAAGGAACATACTAGATTCGGGAAAGAAGGAGAGGCATCAAGATTAGACCTGGTTTTTAGCAAGGAACCGGAAGTAATAGAAAATATTAAAAGAGACTGCCCAATAGCTAAGAGTGACCATGCGATTGTGGAATTTGAAGTAAAAGAAAAGAGAAGGATCGACCAAAAAGAGGATCATAAAATAGGGAGAAGAAACTACTGTAAGGCAGACTTTGTTAGCATGAGAACTTTTTTTGAGAATGCAAATTGGAGTGGGCTGTACAAAGCCAGGAGTACGCAAGACAAGTGGGAGGAGTTTTTAAAGCTGTACAAGGAAGCCGAGAATAGATATGTCCCTAAGGTAACCAAAAGGGATGTTGGTAAAAAGGAGAGGTTTAACAAAAGATGCGAGGCAGCTAGAAAAAGAAAGGAGGAAGCCTGGAAGGGATGGAGGAGACGAGGAAGAATCAACGCGTGGAACAATTTCAAACAAGCAAGGAATGAACATACAAAGATTAGAAGAGAAGAAAAACGGAAATATGAAAAAGATATAATAGACAAGTGCAAAGACCAACCCAAACTATTCTATAGACATGTGAACGACAAATTAAAGAATAGAGAAACAATCAATAAACTGAAAATGGATGGAACTGCATATGAAGACCCAGCAGAGATGGCAGAAGTGATGAACAACAGCTTCCATAGAGTTTTTACAAAGGAAGACGAATTTGTACAACCACCGGGCCAGGAAAGAGGAAGGGTTATGCAGGAGATACAGTTAACGGTGCAGGAGGTCAAGGAAAGCTTGAACAAGCTGGATGTAAGAAAGGCGACAGGGCCGGATGAAGTATCAGGGTGGATCCTGAAAGAATGTAGTGAGCAACTTGCAGAGAAATTCCACTCCATAATGAGCGCCTCCCTGAGTGAAGGAAGGGTACCACAAGATTGGAAGAGAGCAAACATGGTACCAATTTATAAAGGAGGAAAGAGAGAGGACCCATTAAATTACAGACCGGTATCACTCACTAGTGTGGTTGCGAAGATATGTGAGAGGCTGGTTAAAAACAGGTAGTCGGATTTTTTAGAAAGTGAGATAATTATCTCAGATTGCCAGTTTGGATTCAGGAGAGGGAGATCTTGTGTCACCAACTTGTTGTGTTATTACTCAAGGGTGACAGATTTAATACAAGAGAGAGAAGGCTGGGGGGATGGAGTGTACCTGGATTTGAAAAAGGCATTCGACAAAGTACCGCACAGAAGACTAATTTGGAAAATTAAAAATAGGGGTGGAGTGGGTGATGGACTGATTAAGTGGCTGGAGGACTTCCTTACAAACAGGGAAATGAGGACAATAATCAGGGACAGGGTTTCCAACTGGTGCCCAGGGAGGAGTGGGGTCCCGCAAGGTTCAGTGCTGGCACCAATAATGTTTGCTGTTTATATAAATGATATGGTGGACGGAGTGACCAGCTATGTGAGTTTGTTTGCAGATGATGCAAAGCTTTGAGACGAGTCAATGATGTGAAGGACTGTGAGGCATTGCAGAGGGACCTGGACAAAATATGGGAGTGGAGTGGTACATGGCAGATGGAGTTCAACCTTGGGAAATGTAAAACCATAGAGTTTGGTAGGAGTGGAAGAAGATGTGAATATGATTATAAGATGGGAAGTGAGATAATATGCAGAGGAGTGGAAGAAAAAGATTTGGGAGTGACTGTCTCAGAGAACATGTCACCGGACAAACACATCAACAGGATAACGGGACAAACTATGAATTTGCTGAGGAACATAAGGACGGCATTTGTGTATTTGGACGAGGAGATGATGAAGAAAATAATAGTTACAATGATAAGGCCAAGGTTGGAGTATGCAGCAGTGGTCTGGCCTCCTCATGAAAAGAAGAACATAAGAAAGCTGGAAAGAGTACAGAGAGCAGCAACTAAGATGGTACCGGAACTTAGGGATCGGACTTACGAGGGGAGACTCAATAGCATGGGCCTCACAACCCTGGAGAAAAGAAAAGAGGAGACCTGCTAGTGGTGTACAGGGTGGCGAGCAGGGTGGAGAATCTGGACAGAGAGGACCTGTGTGTGTGGAGCGAGAGAGAAACGAGAGGACATGGAAAGAAGTTGAGGGCGACCACGTGTAGGCGAGATGTGAAAAAGTTTAGCTTCCTAAACAGAAGCATTGAGCCATGGAATGGACTGGAGGAGGAGGTGGTTTGTGCAAGAAACATTCATGATTTTAAGGAAAAGTTGGATAGGGGAGGATATGGAGACGGGACAGCGCGAGTGTAGCTCTTTTCCCATATGTCACAACTAGGTAAATACAACTAGGTAATACACACACAAACACAAGAGAGAGAGAGAGAGAGAGAGAGAGAGAGAGAGAATGGCAGGTGTTTGCCTCTCACTTTCAAACCTTCTTCTCTCCACAATCTCTCTCTCCCCCTCACCACCCTACCCCCAGCCTCCATACTCTCACCTGTCCGTGCTTGTGTGCAGTGGTGAGGTGTTTTCCATCCCACACTCCTTCCTTCCCTCTCCTCCACTTTTCCTATCAGTGTTAATATTAGGGAATAAATTCAGTGAATTTATGTCATTTACTGACTATTGCAAATTTACTTGTACCCTTAAGGAGCCTTTGTGCAACTTTAACCTTTGAATCTCCAGCGCACGGGCAGCCCGGATAGGACCTTGTGTGCAAGTAGATACCCCGAGGGGGAGCGGCTTAACCCTTTCATTGCTAAACGCTCACAGCGAGCGTTAGGCGTATTTGCTGGTGGTGCTAAACGCTTGCTGCGAGCTCCACCCACACTCAAATCTCCCGTGTAAGAGAGTGTTCCAACACTAATTTTCACAATGCAGGATTGCCAATTGAGTGGGTTCTTCACTAAATTTGGTGGAAAATCTTATCAGCCCAGCGCGGCAAATGTACGGACGAGTAACTGGTGGATGTTCTTGCCCAATACAGCGCCATTTTTGCATAGCTTCACCTATCACCTGACTGATTCTTTGACCAAATAGTTGTAAATATTGCAGTTGGCAATGTTCCCTTGCCAGAATCTTAAGGAAAGATGTCCACAGTTCCCTCAGTACGGCTGATCGTCCCACACGCACCGACGTAAGTGTTAACATTCAACACTCCCTGAACGTGCATGTACGTTCGCAAGAGAGGCATACATAACTGACTCCTATAGATCTGGACCTCCTCTTTCCAATGGTGTTTTTGGTTTTTAGCTGTGATGAATAGTTTTTGAGATACAGAGGTTAAAATAGACCCCCCATTGGGCTCCCCGACTGTACCTGAGGGGATAGTCGCGTCCGCACCGCACGCAAGGAAAGGGTTAAAGGTATCCATCACATGAGAACTCACTATGTGCCTAGTGAGCATGCTCTGGTGCAGGCCAGCTCACCTCCCAACTTGATAAGTGGAATGTGGCCATTACCCACCATCACTTACTGACCACTCACTTGTACTTGCCTCGAACGGGTGCCTGTGTGGCGCCTTGCTGGAATAGCTTCAAATCATGGAGCCACTTCCATTGCAGTCCTGTGCCCCTAATCCCCATCAATATGGACACAAGGCTTTATTGTGACTAGGATGTGATATTAAGGCAGCTATCAATCCTCGTCTATTATTGTCTTTGATGGTGTACAGTAGCACAGTACCCTCCCGAGTTTCACACTTGCTTCTTTCCGCAGGTATAGCGCTAAACTTGTGGATCATGAAACTCGGGGTTTTGAAAACACTGAAAAAAACACTTATTTGTTCCGGCCCGTGGAGAAGCTGACTTTTTTTTCCCCACTTTACTCTCGTTATCTCAAAATACATACCGTGTAAAAAGAAAGAAAATGCGAAGAGAGAACGGGTCGTTTTGAAGCCGCAGCTGAAGGCGGCTGGCTGCCTTACGATTGGCTGACAGTTCTGAATACACGCTTGTGATTGGCCGAGTCCAATGATGTCATCGACGGCGCTCATCCAATCAGCGGCCTCTAACTATGATGAAAGAAATGCTTTGTGAATATAAAGTCAACGCTGAGTTAAATCATTAGTTCGTGGCTTTTACTGCAGGCCAATAGCACGCATCTCTGAATCTCGCCCCAGCACGTGTCAACAGGGTCACCCAACCGCTAGTTTCTTGAGAATTTTATACAGAGATTCAAAGTCGTCTGCATATCACGGGACACATCGAAATTCTAGTCAGAAACTCAGTCACCAGCATGCTGGTTTTCTCATGATATCGGTAAGTTGTGATCACAAGAAGAAGAGCGAATCAACTGATCAGTTTAGTAGCTATCCGCATGTTGTTTCCAGTACCATAATGAGTTCCACAAAGCTACAGTGCTGGCGGTGGCGGAAGGCGCGGATCGTCACGCACCATCCGCCATCGCCAAATTCACTTGACCTCCTTTGTCTCACTCTGATCTCCGAGGATCAGGAAAAAAGTTACATCTGGCAACTCATGTGAGAGCCTCTCTCAGCTCCACGCGGCTAGCCAGCACAAGTGTCTGTCTGGCCTTCACAAGGGGTGGATGTTTGTCACTGATCACTCCATTTAGGAGTGTGTTTGACTGTCAAATTCTTCACCTTTCAGACATTTTCATGCACACTATGGGCCCGAGAAAGCTTCTCAAAGAGCCTCAGATTGAAGCCATACGTGCACTAGTTAGGGATAAAAAGTCCAATAAAGAAATAGCTGCAAACATGAGAATCTCACTGGTAACAGTGCAGCGTGGGACCAAAAAATATCTTGCCATTCAGACGCGCATTGTACCATCCCCACATAAACCAGCAGGTCTTAAGCGAAATGTTACTTAAAGGACTTTGAATGTCATTCGCAGGCAGGTAGAGGCCCAACCTGGCATTACAAGTCGGGAGATAGAGCAAAAGAACCTGTGTTTGCTGGCAGGAGTGGCTGAGTAAACAGAGAGATTATTTGAAGAGGGATCTGGATAACAGGAGTTGCAGGCCTGTGCCTAAACCGTGGGTAACACGTGCCCATCGTGTTAAAAGGCTGGCTTTTGCCACTCAGTACAAAGACTGGGGCCTTGGTGAGTGGCACAAGGTGTTAGGGTCTGATGAGGCAAGCTTTGTAGTGACTGACAACAAAAGAGGAAGGGTTTCCCGCCCCGCGGCAGTGATCCCTGTGACCCCCGCTACACAAAGCACATGGTGAAACACCCTGATTCACTCATGGTCTGGGGTTGCTTTTCATACCATCTACCAAACATCTACCAAAGAACATTAGAATGAACTGGAACAGCCACTGTGAGATTATCCTGGATGAACTTGAACCCTGCATGGATTGGTGTCAAGCTGAAGTTTTCTTGCAGGATGGGGCACCATGCCACACTGCAAAATTAGAGGTAGACTGGTTTGAATTTTGAAATGTGAAGCTGACAACACCTTGGCCTGGAAATTCCCCGGATCTTAATCCAATCGAGAACCTCTGGGCGTTCATCAAACATCAGCTACAGAACCGGGACACTTATTCCCTTCCGTGCCTTCGAAGCGCCATTCAAGAGACTTGGGACAACATTAACCAGGAATATCTACAAAACCTAGCTGATCCCCTTCCCAAGTGTCTTCAGGTGGTTAAGAAGAGCCAGGGGTGCCCTATACGCTATTAATTTTGGTAAACGCCACTTAGTACCATTTCTAACAGCATTAATCATTCACAACCGAGTCTTGGCCAAGTCTTGGAGCATCAGCTCCTTCCACCACCGCCAGCACTGTAAATAAGCTTGGAGTAACCAGGTTGGGCAGTCTTGTCCAAGCGTAGCCACTGCATTACCATGTCTGGGTCCTCACTGCTAAGTTCTCGTGGCATTTAATTAACGGTAGAAAGCTGTAACACACTCTCCATTTGTCTCCGAGCTAAACACTCACAAACCAACAAATGCTTTTTCATTTTTTTCTTTTTCTTCAGCATCCAAAATAAAGCAACCTCTGCAACATCTGGATCCATTGTTTATTTTGCTATTCAGCTGATATATCCCAGAATGCAACAGTCCTCTGTGTGACCAAACTTGAGGTTAAATTCGAGGCAGAAAATTGTCAGCAGATAATTTCAGTGGAAAATTCCCAAAAAACTAGCTTGTGTGACCGTGCCTTTAAGCTGCTGGTGTCACACTGGACCTTTTCCCTCCAACCGCGTTGGCGATACGGGCGACCGCCAACTCCAACTTTTCTGAGTGTGAGTCACACATGGCCAAGGTCGGTTGTCTGTATTCACAACGTAAACAAAGCAGCTCTGCCAGTCTACTTTACGAGTTTCTTGGTTGGCCATTTTCCACTGCTCCTCACTCCTCAGCCACTGCCATCGTCTGTTTGTTTACATACGGCTGCGCAGTTGATTGTACCCCCAACCGTTTTTCATCCGTACGGACAACCGACAATTTGCTCCCGGTTGGGTGCACGGGCAACAGCTGTTGCCAATAGCCCCAACGGTTGGAGGAAAACGGCCAGTGTGACACCGCCTTCAGGAATCACGCGTGATGCTGACAGTAGGTAGACGTGACCCGTACATGTCAAAGGAGCGCGAAACTCGGGGCGATAATGCACAAAAGTCAGGATGGTAAGAATTTAGGATTGAGCACGAAACTCGAGGATCGCGAACTCGGGAGAGTACTGTACTTCATTTTTACACTGTGACAATGCCACTTGTTTAACCCCTAAAGGTTGGGTGACGTTTTTTTCCAGCTGCTAAGTTAAGGGCAGGTGGCGGGTTTTACTGGTCTGCCTTTTTTCACCATAATTTTGAGGTCCTCTGTGCCATCCTCAGTGTGTTCATGACTGTAACAAAGGCAGCAGCAGGAGAGTTTTTTGGATCTCCCGCGTCTGATTGTGCACCTGAGTGTCCACAGCCAACAAACTCCACTCCTCATAAGCCTCATCCTACTCCCAAAAGAGCTCTCAGTGAGAGCGCAATTGGGAGAGATCTGAAAGTGCCTTCTTCAAGTTTTGAAAGTGGTGTTATTGGTGAAGACAGTGACAGCAACAGCATTGAACTCCAACTCTGTCTTATTAGGAAGGCTGAGCCCTGTTATTGTGCAACCTTGCTTTTTTTTGGGTAGCCTTCCTATAGGTCAGTCTCATTATGGTGCTGGTGGAAGTGATACTGAGGCCCCTGAGGATGCATTCCACCACCCTTCTGGGTTATCAAGTGAAGGTAATGAAGGGCTTTGAAGTGGGGTCGAGTGTGGGGAGGGGGAGGGCTCCTCACCACATGGCGCCACCCACATCCTATGTAGCGTTCCGAACGAAGGCCTGCTGCGAGGCGGAAGTTACTACACTTCATCACGTCACCACAGAAACACCACATGACGTAGAGATTTCGGGTTTGTGGCAGATTGAAGAGGAAGGATGGATAAATGGAATGCTCATAAAGAGCAGGATGGTCTGTGAACCGGCCTGTCGGAAAAACACTTCGCGACCCAGAATTCAATGATGGTCTTTTAATTTTGGACAATCTTCTGCATACTGCAGTGGTGAAATTTCCAGTTGTGAAAACTGTTAGTGGATGACAAACTGTATAAGATAATTGAGAACAAATCTTTTGAGGTAAGCTTTTCTATTAAATATAAATCGAATGTATAAAACACAGTAGTTATTAGCTAACCAATAACAGCTTCTTCTCCCAACTGAAATAAGCATGACATTCCTACAAGAGGTAAAGGTAAAGTTTGGGGCATAAACTAAAGCTGAACGTGGCCTCTGACCTCATCACTCCTACACCAAAGACTCTACTCTGCATCACCCAACATATTTAAACAATAGACCCTCCCAAGAGGAGTTAAAGGACTAAATCAGCTTCCACGAGGTTAGGTGTCTAATATCATCTCCACAAGTTCTTTCCCCCTCACAGATGGTGTCCATATAGATGGGTGTTGCCCTTGTATGGAGTACACACCTCTTGTGTGTGGGCCTCCACACACACACAGCGCTTCTGAACAGTGATGTCGAAAGTTCTTTGTCTCATCAACTCTCCTCTTACACACACTCTTTTGTCTCTTCTAATCTGCCGCAAAGTCGCCTCTCTACCTTCTACCAATATTTTCATGCTGACTGCTCCTCTGAACTTGCTAACTGCATTCCTCCCCCACACCCCTAGCCCTGATGCAAATGACCTTCTACTCTAGCTCATACCCATTGTATCCAAATACTTTATGCAAGAGTTGACGACCATCTTCACTCTCTGATCCCTTTCACTAGTAAACTCAGGAATGGCCTTCCTTCCTCTGTATTTCCTATTGCATATGGCTTGGCCTCTTTCCAGAAGGGAGTATTAAGACACCTCTCCACCCAACAACCTCTCTCCTGACCGCCACTTGTACGGCCTTCTTTTTTGCAGGAATAGTTTTCAGAGGGATTTTTTTGTTTCCTGTTTTTGTTGCCCTTGAGCTGCTTCCATTGCTGTGAAACAAAGCCTGGTTGCACTGGCCCCTGAGCCTGTGGTGGGAAATATCCCATTACCCCAAGACACAGGGCCAGTGTGACATTGGCTTACCATAGTTACCTTCCCCAGGTTTCCCTAGGTACCCATTTATCGGCTCTGAAAGGGAGGATCAACAACTGGGGGAGCTGCATGCTGACTGTTTGGCCTGGGATCAGAACCTGGGCCTGCGTATTCGTAGCTATAGTCGGTTCACCCAGGTCTGAGGTGTACACTATTATGAGCTGGCAACCTGTGGATTGTCTGTTTGCATGGATAATATATGACAGCCTATGCATAGGAAACAGTCATCAGCTTTAAAAATATACATGCATTAATAACAAATACCTTCAATTATAGTCGATTTTGAGTTAAAAACTAATACATAGTAGTCACAAACAGCTGTTTTGCTGATATAAAGCCTGGTAATTTTCTCAGTGGTGGACAGCACCAAGGCTGTTTAATAATCATAAACAGCAATATTGTAAATTAACAAAACAGCTGTCTGCAACAGTGCTAATGATTTTTAACTCAAATTTGACTATAATTGACAGTATTTGTTATTGTTGCTTGCATATTATTGAAACTGATGACTGTCTCCTCTGCGTTATCCATGAAATCGAACACGCCGTGTGACGGATGGTTGCCAGCGCACGATAATGCACATCTCAGACTTGGCTGAACCAACTATAGTCCAGCTAATAAATTCACCACAGACACACAGTTACGTGAGGCAAAAAATTATTTTCTAACTCCACTTATGAGATGAATTGCAGATCTTCCTAGAAACTTTCACATAACCATATCTTACCTCTGGAGATATTGTGCTCAGGTCTGCTTCAAAGCCTGACATGGTGGTGTCGTCATCTTCCTCGGCCTCTCCCTCCACAGCCACATCAACCTCATCTTCTGTCCTCTCCATTTCACACTCTGAAGACCCCTCACTCTGAGACTGTCCTGCCTGAGTCAAATGAAAACCAAACAGAGCATGAATATGCTGATATGAACAACACACACACACACACACACACACACACACACACACACACACACACACTGCAGTTGTGTGGTCGCCTCACAAAAAGAAGGATATCAGAACGTTGGAAAAGATACAGAGAATTGCGACTAAAATGGTCCCAGAACTCTTGAATATGAAGACAGATTGAGGGAGATGGCCTTGATGACACTGGAACAAAGAAGGGAGAGGAGATCTGATCATGCTGTAAAATTTGGTAAATATGTTTGATGAGGTGGATAGAGATGATCTATTCTCTACTGTGAGAACGCAGTGGCTGAGAGAACATGGAAAGAAACTTAATAAGGAACCTGTTTGAGTGACTTCAAAAAGTATAGTTTTCCACACAGAAGTGTTAACACACGGAACAGCTTGCGGGAAGAGGTGGTGGAAGTGAGCAGTGTCCATCACATGAAGGAAAGGCTCCATGAATGTAGATATGGAGATGGGACTATTAGAGCTTAGCTCAACTCCGGTAGACTACAAATAGGTAAATACAAATAGGTAAATACACCTGCCTACGACTTGAACTCTTTCAAGAGGAGGGTATCAGGACACCTCTCCTCCTGAAATTGACCTCTCTTTTGGCCACTCCTCTGTACTTTTTTTAGGAGCAGTGAGTAGCAGGGTTTTTTTTTTTTTTTTTTTTTTTTCCCTTTTTTTCTATGCCTTTGAACAGTCTCCTTTGCTTTAAAAAAAAAATATATACACACACACACACACACACACACACATATGAGGACAGTGATCAGGGGTGTGAGGTCCTCACGGGGGAAAGTGATCAATGGAGTCCCACAGGGGTCAGTGCTGGCTCCAATCATGTTTGCAATCCATATCAACGACATGGCCGATGGAGTGAACAGTTATGTGAGTTTGTTTGCTGACAATGCCAAGTTGCTTTAGAAGACTGGAAGTGAAGAGGACTGTCAAGCACTGCAACAGGACCTGGACAGGATATAGGAATGGAGTTATAGATAGGAAATGGAGTTTAACATCAGATAGGTGTGATGGATTTTGGATTAAGCAAAAAGAGAATTTCAGGTAATTACACATTGGGAAATAAAAGCATTAAGGAAACATCAGTGGAAAAGAACCTGAGAGTAACTGTATCGGATAATTTGTCGCCAGAGAAACACGTATATAAATATGATTATAGGTGAGACATACAACCTGGTGAGGAACATAAAAGTTGCTTTTCAGTATCTGGATGAGGAAATGATGAAGAAACTGATTGTAAACATGATACGTCCAAGGTTGGAATACGCTGCAACAGTATGGCCGCGTCATAAAAGTTTTAAAAATTTATTAAAAATTAAGTTTTCGGTGAAAGTCTCAAATTTGGGAGCGTCATTTGTTAGAATAAGTTTCTTAATGGTAACCAGGGGTGGATCAAATACAACTGTATTAGTATTTGAATTGTATTTAAATACAATTTTAATGTATTTGTATTTTGGCATCCAGAGAAAAAAGTATTTTGTATTTGTATTTGTATTCTGACATCCAGAAAAAAAGTATTTTGTATTTGTATTTGTATTCTGACATCCAGAAAAAAAGTATTTTGTATTTGTATTTGTATTCTGACATCCAGAAAAAAGTATTTTGTATTTGTATTTGTATTCAGACATCCAGAAAAAAGTATTTTGTATTTGTATTTGTATTCTGACATCCAGAAAAAAGTATTTTGTATTTGTATTTGTATTCAGACATCCAGAAAAAAGTATTTTGTATTTGTATTTGTATTCTGACATCCAGAAAAAAGTATTTTGTATTTGTATTTGTATTCAGACATCCAGAAAAAAGTATTTTGTATTTGTATTCTGGCACCCAGAAAAAAAAGTATTTTGTATTTGAATTTATATTTCGAGTCAAAACCATTTGAGGAGAATAATTACTGTGAAGGAAATAGAAAAATAAGTAATGTTAAGGCGGAGGAGGAAACAGATTAAGGTTGAAGGCGAAGGAGGAAAGGCTTAACGTCAGATCACGGGGAAAGCGGAGTAAGGAGAACATTAAGTTGAAGGCAGAGGCGGAAAAAAGATTAAGGGTGGGGAGTAAGGAGGAAATTAACCTCAGGTCACATGGAGGAGGAGTGTAGGACCTAGGAAGTGATTAAGGTAATAAGATAATTAATGTTGGAGGAGAAGTAGGAGAGGATTTAGGGAGTTACTGAGGGATGGGGCGGCTGGGAAGAAAGTCCGCCCGCAAAAATGTGTGACGTCACGGAAATGGGAGGCGTAGGGGATGAGATGCGAGTGAAGACGACGAGAGACAGTAAACCGATCTACTGCTTTAACTTGGCAAATGCACTACAGTCACCTATCAAAAAAAGATTGCATCCATTTCTTGAGAGGACTGATGTCATTGCCGCAGCTGTCATGGGCCCCAGGTTTAACATGGATGCCATGTAAGAATATGCAAAAGGAAAAGGTTTCGATGACTGTGGACCTAATTATTTCCGAGTCAACTTAGTCGACCTTGAAGAAGAAAACATTTCAAGAGAGTGAGCCTTTTGTCTTTTCAGCTGGCATGACTGCAAAATGACCTCGTCTTTTTGCCTACATCCCTCCACCTGGGCAAATGATGGCAAGTGCATCAACAAATGACACTACAGTGGTGAAGGCAGAACTTGAAACGTACCTAGAAGGTGTTCTGCCTTTTGATGTCAATCCACTGAGGTACTGGCGTGATGCAAAAAGCTTCAAAATTTTGAAGCACTTTGCCAAGAATATTCTAGGGTGCTGTGCAGCGTCGGCACCATCTGAGAGGGTGTTTAGTAAAGCCGGCAATTTTTACACTTGAGCGACCGAGACTCATCCCGGAAACCTTCCGGGCATTAATGATAATAAAATGCAATTATGATATGTTAAGTGTAAACTTGTGAAAAAAGTATCTTTATATTTTTTACATAATTTCAGGGGTATTTTTATTTGTATCTTTGAAATCTGGAATAGGAGTATTAGTATTTTTATTTGTGTTTTTTGAACCAGTACTTGTATTTGTATTTGTATTTGTATTTGTAGGTTCAGGTACAAAATCTTCCTCAGGATTAATGAAGACCTGTTCAATGAGATTGTTGCACGTGTTGGCCCACACATTGAGAAGCAGACAACATTCTGAAGGTCGCCCATTGAGCCAGGACTACGTATTGCGATCACACTTCGTTTCTTAACAACAGGTGATTCCTACAAAAGCCTTTCGTATGCCTTCCGCGTTGCTGTGAACACTATTCACCATATTGTGCCAGAAACCTGTGAAGCTATTGTGGCAGTGTATGGAGAGGAGGTGATGCCACTCCCCCAGGTCCATCTCCACCGCCTCATCGAGGAGAGTGGTGGCGGCCTTCTTCCTTCCATTTTCCTGGGGCTGAGTAGCTACCTCTTGCGTCTGGGTAGCGGTACCTTCCTCCTGCAGGGGGGACTGGGGCTGCTCCGTAGCCATCTCGGCGGCTGCAGGGGCTGATAACTCAAGCTCGTCGACCCGCAACACGTGCACGGAGGTGTCAGAGCGCTGGGTCATGGTGATGTGCGCGCTGGGAGGTCACGGGCCCAGCCTGGCAGCATCCTGACAGCTTTATGAGGTCGGTAGGCGTCCGCAGCACACGTTATCATACCGTGGCTGAGCGGCGGAATGTCACGGTTATTTGCGATGGCTTACCGACGTTCGCGACGGACTCCAGGTGCTAGCCCGGACCCTTCCCGATGCCATCCTGGATAGTCACGGCATTTGACAGTTGTCGTGGTGAGCCACGATCATTTTGCTCGCACCAAAATGATCGTAAGACACTGCCGATGTCCAAGGTTTTCCACGGCAGGGTTACGATACTGCACCGGAAATCCAAGGTATGTCAAGGTTAGTCACGGATACACTGCCGATTCACCATTTTTGCATGTCGGGAGGGCACCGTGACCACAAACCGTGAATGTGTGAACCCAGCATAAAAAGAATCAAAAGAGGTGGCCAAAAGAGAGGTTAATTTCAGGAGGGGAGGTGTCCTGATACCCTTCTCTTGAAAGAGTTCAAGTCGTAGGCAGGAGGAAATACATATGAAGGAAGATTGTTCCAGAGTTTACCAGCGTGAGGGATGAAAGAGTGAAGACCCTTGCAACGAGACTATCCCCTCAGGCGCGCTCGGGCACCCCAGCAGGGGAAGGGGATCTCTTTTAACCGCTGTATCTCAAAAACTATTCATCACAGCTACAAAACGAAAACACCATTGGAAAGAGGAGGCCAAGATCTATAAGATACGGCTATGTAGGCCTCTCCTGCGAACGTACAGGCACGTTCAGGGGGTGTTTTTTGCTGTGAGTGCGAAGCACCACCAGCATGTGACGCTGTATCTCAAAAACTATTCATCACAGCTAAAAAGCAAAAACACCATTGGAAAGAGGAGGCCAAGATCCATACGATTCGGTAATGTAAGCCTCTCCTGCGAAAGTACAGGCACGTTCAGGGGGTGTTGCCTGCGAAGACGTACATTTATACATGCACAACGGTCAGCCGTAAGGCAACTACTGTAGATCTCTTGATGATGGGGTGCTGGCAGGGCAGTATTGCCAACTGAAAAATTTACAACTATTTGGTCAAAATATCAGTCATGTGATAGGTGAAGCTATGCAAAAATGTTGCTATATTGGTCAACAACATCCACCAGTTGCTCGTGTGGCTGGAGCTCACAGCGAGCGTTTAGCACCACCAGCAAATACGCCTAACGTTCGCTGCGAGCATTTAGCCATGAAAGGGTTAAGAAGAGGCGGGAAAGAGGAAGAAGTGAAATTGGAGGAGATATTTTTGGCTAAGTGCCAGAAGTCTCTGGAAGAATTAGAGAAAGCAAGGTGTTGACATCTGATATGAATGAAGGAGTTTTTGCTAAGCCGAAGAACAGAATTGGCATGATTCCGGGCGGAGATGTAGAGATCATGGTTAGCGGGAGTTCGAAGGCTCTGGTACATTTTGTGAGCTGCCTCTCTATCTTTGACAGCACAAGAACAAGCGTGATTAAACCAAGGCTTTTTAGCATGGGGAGTAGAGAAAGTACGTGGAATGTATGCCTCCATTCCAGAGACAATCACCTCTGTGATGTGCTGGGCACACACAGAGGGGTCTCTCTCCTGGAAGCAGTAATCATTCCATGGGAAATCGGAAAAGTACATCCTCAGGTCATCCCACCGTGCTGAAGCAAAATGCCAGAAGCATCGCCTCTTCGGTGGGTCCAGAGGGTGTACAGGAGCGATAGGACAGGATACAGAAATATGGTTGTGATCGGAGGAGCCCAACGGAGAGAACAGTTTGACAGAGTAAGCAGAAGGATTAGGGGAAAGGAAAATGTCTGGTATGTTGGGCCGGTCTCCAACACAGTCGGGAATACGAGTAGGGTGCTGGACCAACTGCTGTAGGTTGTTGAAATCTCCCAAGATGGAGATTTCAGCAAAGGGAGAGTGGGTCAAGATGTGCTCCACTTTAGAGTTCAAATAGTCAAAGAATTTTACATAGTTAGTAGAGTTAGGTGAGAGATAAACAGCACAGATGTATTTAGTAATAGAATGACAATGAAGTCTTAGCCTGACGGTGGAAAATTCTGAAGAGTCAAGGTCGTGGGCACGAGAGCAAGTGATGTCATTGCGTATATAGACGCAACATCCAGCTTTGGATTGAAATTTAGGATAGAGATAGTAGGAGGGAACAGAGTAGAGGTTGCTGTCAGTAGCCTCAGAAACCTGTGTTTCGGTGAGGAAGAGAAGATGAGGTTTAGAGGAGGAGAGATGGTGTTCCACAGAATGAAAATTAGAACGAAGACCGCGAATGTTGCAGAAGTTGATAAGAAAGGGGTTCGAGGAGTTACCAAGACACCTCTCAGGTCGGCAGCCAGAAGGGGAATCCTCCCTAGGGGAATTTGTGGTCCCCCCTCCAGGCGGGGACTTCGAGGCATGGTTATGGTTCACCATTTTGAATTTTGAATTTTGGGAAAGGGTGTGTGTTTTGCATTGAACCTCGCTAACTCGGACCCCGGCAACTCGGATTTTGAGCTTAGTCGGACTCTGACCGACCGAGGGACTAAAGTCCGAGTTGTGGTTGCGCCCGGCAGTACAGACTTTGACCGGCAGGTGGCCGTCGGTCTGTCTTGTTTACATAGCAGCGTCGCAAGCACCATGTGGTTGCTGTTGTTATTTCTACTATTTTCAAGCCAGATTGTGGTTGACACATGTGACTTTTTGTGCCAACGCATCCTCAAGAGCTTCAAGACCAAGTGGGGTGAAGAGGAAGGTCACCCCCGCATCGGCGCCGCCCGGGCGGTGTTTTCGTTGGGGCCCGCGTGTGTGTGGCTGTGCCCACCGCGGGCCTGGGCTCCTCAATTTGCCGACTCTTGTTTTCCACATGTTGTGCGGGACCCCCCTCCCTCCTTCCATCTCTTCTTTCTCAAAAAGAAGAGATGGAAGAAAGGAAAGGAGTCCCGCACAACTTGTGGAGGATGGGAATCGGCAAATTGAAAAGCCCAAACCCACAACAAATACAGCGCCAATGCGGGGGCCCCGCCCCCGACACTCATCATAACCATCACCGTCATCAGCCGCCTGTCAGCTGTTCGGCTGTCCACACGTGTACACGTGCACCGGACAAACCTGCCCAGCCGTTAAATCGAGCGTCGAGTGTATTTTAGGTTTGCTTTTGAGGTTCTTTGGGTTTTTTGGGGGTACATCCGTCTATGTCGGACATTCGCGTTTGTCGGACCAACCTTTCCCCCTATCAGTCTGTGTTAGCACGGCTTAACAGTAGTGTGGTGTGGATAGAGAGAGGAACTGTCTTTAGAGAGCATGCTGAACTATTCTCTGGTGTTGATGAGACAATAGGGAAACAGTTAGTGAGGACATGGAAAGGGACTTTGGAGGGCATCAGCACCCTCCTCGCTTCCCATATATACCTCACCAGGAGTGGCTTGCCCCCGTTCGGTAGGTGTCTTCCTACCCACTCCAGCAGTCAGAATATGACCTGACTCAGGTCAAAACATGACCTGACTCCCTTCTGCCCCTCCCTCCCACCACCCTTCTCATTTCCCTTTCTGTGTGTATTTACCTAGTTGTGACATACGGGTAAAGAGCTACGCTCCGCTGTCCCGTCTCCATATCCTCCCCTATCCAACTTTTCCTTTAAATCATGAATGTTTCTTGCACAAACCACCTCCTCCTCCAGTCTATTCCACAGCTCAATGCTTCTGTTTGGGAAGCTAAACTTTTTCACATCTCGCCTACACGTGGTCGCCCTCAACTTCTTTCCATGTCCTCTCGTTTCTCTCTCGCTCCACACACACAGGTCCTCTCTGTCCAGATCCTCCACCCCGCTCGCCACCCTGTACACCACTATCAGGTCTCCTCTTTCTCTTCTTCTCTCCAGGGTTGTGAGCCCCATGCTATTGAGTCTCCCCTTGTAAGTCCGATCCCTAAGTTCCGGTACCATCTTAGTTGCCACTCTCTGCACTCTTTCCAGCTTTCTTATGTTCTTCTTTTCGTGAGGAGACCAGACCACTGCTGCATACTCCAACCTTGGCCTTATCATTGTAACTATTATTTTCTTCATCATCTCCTCGTCCAAATACACAAATGCCGTCCTTATGTTCCTCAGCAAATTCATAGTTTGTCCCGTTATCCTGTTGATGTGTTTGTCCGGTGACATGTTCTCTGAGACAGTCACTCCCAAATCTTTTTCTTCCACTCCTCTGCATATTATTTCACTTCCCATCTTATAATCATATTCACATCTTCTTCCACTCCTACCAAACTCTATTTTTTTACATTTCCCAAGATTGAACTCCATCTGCCATGTACCACTCCACTCCCATATTTTGTCCAGGTCCCTCTGCAATGCCTCACAGTCCTTCACATCATTGACTCGTCTCAATAGCTTTGCATCATCTGCAAACAAACTCACATAGCTGGTCACTCCGTCCACCATATCATTTATATAAACAGCAAACATTATTGGCGCCAGCACTGAACCTTGCGGGACCCCACTCCTCCCTGGGCACCAGTTGGAAACCCTGTCCCTGATTATTGTCCTCATTTCCCTGTTAGTTAGGAAGTCCCCCAGCCACTTAATCAGTCCATCACCCACTCCACCCCTATTTTTAATTTTCCAAATTAGTCTTCTGTGCGGTACTTTGTCGAATGCCTTTTTCAAATCCAGGTACACTCCATCCCCCCAGCCTTCTCTCTCTTGTATTAAATCTGTCACCCTTGAGTAATAACACAACAAGTTGGTGACACAAGATCTCCCTCTCCTGAATCCAAACTGGCAATCTGAGATAATTATCTCACTTTCTAAAAAATCCGACCACCTGTTTTAAACCAGCCTCTCACATATCTTCACAACCACACTAGTGAGTGATACCGGTCTGTAATTTAATGGGTCCTCTCTCTTTCCTCCTTTATAAATTGGTACCATGTTTGCTCTCTTCCAATCTTGTGGTACCCTTCCTTCACTCAGGGAGGCGCTCATTATGGAGTGGAATTTCTCTGCAAGTTGCTCACTACATTCTTTCAGGATCCACCCTGATACTTCATCCGGCCCTGTCGCCTTTCTTACATCCAGCTTGTTCAAGCTTTCCTTGACCTCCTGCACCGTTAACTGTATCTCCTGCATAACCCTTCCTCTTTCCTGGCCCGGTGGTTGTACAAATTCGTCTTCCTTTGTGAAAACTCTATGGAAGCTGTTGTTCATCACTTCTGCCATCTCTGATGTGTGTGTGTGTGTGTGTGAGAGAGAGAGAGAGAGAGAGAGAGAGAGAGATGCTAATCTCTCACAAATTTCTCTGTTTATTTATGATTACATCTCAAAATTATCAAATAATTAATGTTTCTCTATGTGCACCATTTAATTTTGCATGTTTTTATATATAATACATGATGATTATGTTGAGATTATGGCTGAAAACTTGTTATAATCAGAAGCAACATTTGAAATTTGGCACGGGTGGCCAGCCTGGATACAGGGCGGGGTGCCGTTTTCACCCGGCCTTAGTCAAGGGGTTAAGAGGTAGAAGGCTGTCAGCAGGGGAGGCATGGAGTCTCGCTGTTTGAAGCCACTTAACTGTCAGTCGGCCATATTGTTCAAGCCGGAGAGCAGTGGCCACATGGCTGTACAGGTAACTCTCGATTTACGCGAGTTTGGCTTACGCGTTTTTGAAATAACACGGGGTCCAAAATCCACATAAATGTTTAACCCGGTAGTAGCACCGGGGATCATGATTCTTAATGGTCCCTCTATGCGAGAAAAATGAAAAAAAATCACCCCTCACACAAACCATTTCATAATATACAGTACCCTCTCGAGTTTCGCGCTCGCTTCGTTCTGAAGGTACAGCGCTAAACTCGAGGATCACGAAACTTGAGGTATTGAAAACACTGAAAAAACGCTTATCTGTTCCGACCCGTGGAGGTTTTCTTTTTCTTTTTAATGTGGGCTATGGCGCCGCCGGTAGACTATCCATCTGGGCCTGATGGTCGGCCCCGAGCCTGTCATGGTGCAGGCAACTGTTTATAGTGGCGCCATTATAATTGGCTATGCAGCCCCTCGAGCACACTTTTCTTCCTCCTTTACTCCCTTGTTATCCCAAAATACGTACGTTGGAAAAAGGAAGAAAACAGGAAGAGAGAACGGGTCGTTTTAAAGCCACAGATGAAGCCTTACGATTGGCTGAGCTCTGAAAACATGCTTGGGATTCACTGGGAGTCTGATGACGTCATCGCCAGCGCTCACCCGGTCAGTGGCCTTGCTGCCTTGGGACAGAGGAAAACAGCCAATCGTTGTGGCTACTGGCAACGCCCGTGCGCCCATCCGGGAGCGAGTTGT